>NC_053028.1:493520370-493741825 GCF_003073215.2 Triticum urartu | reverse complement strand
TCCATATGATCAGATAAAGACAAGTGGTCAGGAATTTTATTTCTCTGTACACGGAGGGGTTGTGGAACAGAGCGAGGAGCTGAGCAGTGAAATAAGGAGCGGGCAGCCATTCGCACATGTTCAGAAGGATGTTGCCAAAAGCTCACCAGAAGCTGGAAAAATACATATCACTAAGTTACAAAAAGATGGTGGTGCTTTCATGTATTTATTAGGAAGAAAATAAAAGTATGCAGAAGTGCAACAGAATACCAAGACACATTGCTTTATTTCCTATAATAAATGCTTAAGTGAATTTCTGACAAGTCACAGGGTTACCCTTTATAGGTAGAACAAAAGCAGTTGGTCATTCAAGCCCTTGCCAGAATAGAAGCAAAGCTAGCATACTAACCAAGTGATCAATAGTTTCCAATCAAAGGGAAATTTCAAAATATGCTGACCCCATTCGTCGACGATTTTATGATCTACCAAGGAGTTGTGGAGAACAGTAGAGAGAGGGGTGGTGCCCTAAGAGATCTTGTCAGAGACAATGGAGACATGGTGCTTTACCAGGCTCAAGCCCTCTGATGTGTATTGATGAATGAGAGATTCTAGAGTGTAGATTGGATCTGAGAAAACTAGGTCATGCGAGTATAGCCTCGCGGCTCAAGATAATCTTCGGCGAGGGCCGTCGAGACTTCGATATAGGCCTGCCTTCTCCGGTAGCAATGTAACTATCCTCAGGACGATACGATCCGATCCGATCTTGCATGGTTACAAGGAATATATCTCTTGCAACAATAAGATCCTGGAAATAGTGTGTTCATCGTTATCTCCTCCGAGTTACTAGTTTGGCATGATTGGGTGCAGGCCCCAGGGTTCCCTAGACACTCTTTGGTCGACTCAGTATGTCCACACCCGTAGGGTATAGTCCTCCCATTATGCACCATTTCTCATTAACACTATCCATCATGTCTCCCCAACAATGATGCATGCTAAGGTGAGTTCAAAAGAATCTAATTTACAGATCATGGCACTACAAAGATAAGCTATTATCCCAGCAAATTTCCACCGCAAGGCTAAACAAGGTTTAACTTATAGGGATGGAAATTATAGAACATGAACATGTATGTAGTGCTCCAAATTAGTCTGTAAACTGATGCGCCTGTATTGTAGCAACCGGAATATGTGAAATACAGATGCAACTGTAAGCAGTCATTATATAATAATTGATCCAAATCATGGGCTGGCATTCATCCAAAAGTTTTGTTTCAATTGGCATTCATATCATACTACAATAAATTCAGCATTGCAAACTATAAACTATAGAGAATTAGAGATTATAATTTACACATGCAAACTCTAAAAACATATGTGCTTTATAACAGGTAATGGATATCGCCATAACCAGGTCTACAGAACATGGCAGTTGCATCTGCTACTAAGGTAACAGATCCGGAAAAGGCAAACTATCTGGAATGCATGTAAGGACATTTATTTGGTCCTGAAGTATCTCTTATGTATGTGAATACGGCTCTAGAATAAAACACAGCACCATTTACATTTATGCATGAACATCACGGGGGTGGGGGGATCTATTTTGGTGACCCAGTTGAAACTCGAAAGTATGAGAACATGCCAGAATATTTTTTATGTGATAACAAATTGTGATGCACCAACGCCCAAATGTGCACTAACAGCTAAATTTTGTCTTTGTTGCATGCCTTCAAAGGGTTAACCCTGTCCTACTCTTGTTCCTAGAGGGATATACACACGGAACTTAACCAGACGGATCAGGACGTCACATACAATCTTAGTGGCTGATCAGGAAAAGTGTGCAGTGGTCCTAACCATAAACATATTTTGTACATCAAGAGCCAATCTATTTGTTGTCTTGTGTCTATTTAACGGACCCTAGCGCCCTGCATTCCAAAGTCACACTGGCATAACCCACGGTGAACACAAGAGATGAGGGCAATATCTTGATGCGTAACACCTCATGGCCCAACCAAACTAGCCAACTAGGCTAGGAGTATCACAGATATTAATTAAGCCTTCACCTATATGTAAAATATCACCTATTATCAATTAATTTCCTGCAAGCCACTGCAACAAAAAAATATAACTCCTCCTTATGTTTTTCTTCATGCAATAAAGATAATCAAAGAAATTGCTTTCATAAAAGAAGAATTTCATAAGACTGAAAGAAACAATGTGCAATAAATGTAGTAGAACCTGGAGGGATGGGGGCTTTATATCTGGGACTTTCTCAGCAAAGTGTCTTGTATAAAAAGCTGCCAAGGCACTGCAGCAAGACACGCAGCGTAGATGAGAAAAATGGAAGACATGAATTTGATGCTATCTTGAAAGTAACAAAGAACCATATTTATCAGAACTGTGAAAAGTAACTAAATAGTGCAATGGTATCATATTTGATACGGCAACCAGGAAGTGGTACAATACAAATGCTGATTAACCAAATTACAAAAGAGTTCCCAAACATTTGGTGCTCACAGGTAGAACTTAAGAATCATTGGTTGAATTACTAGTGCAGTACAGAGATGCTGAAAACATACCCAAACCCGTTCAAGATTTCCGCACATTTTATTTTTGAAATGTTCTTTTTGTAAAGTTCTTTTCTGCAATGATCCAGCAAACCAAATGAAAGATGCCAGTCTCACACTATCCAGAATATGAACCCGCACGAAATGCAAATGAACAGATGACCCAGTACCTGCTAGCATTTGTACAAGACCGAGATAATGTGATCATGCGTTGGGCAAGGGAAACTATTGACAGCGACCTCATAGCACAAAATTCAGCAGAGGACTTCCAAAGCTGAAACAGAAAAATATCATGTTTAGACTTCAAATGTGCTTAAATGCAAAGCAACAATGAAGTTAACAGCCCACCTCAAGAGTGGCTTCTTTCCCTGGGAACATCACCGTAAACGAGCCTCTGTCCCCTACCACCCCTGTAGCTATATGACAACCTTCTGGCTTGCAAACTTGCATCTCATCCACAAGTAATTTGTCCAGCTCACAATCAACATCCCACAAATGCAGAAAACAGAGACTAAATCGAAGTAATTGCCCTTCCAATGACTCTCTAGATGGGCTATCCATTTCTAGGATCCCAGAAGTATTATTTAAAGCTCCAGGCGGCATAGTTTCTTTGTTAGCATCACCACAAAGATGATCTCTCAACTGCCTATCACTATTGCTGTTTGACATGCCTTGTGCAGACATAATTGCAGTGAGGTCAAATCTCAGACTTGCAATGCCGGGATATGGACATGAGCACTTTATGGGGTACTTACTTCTTTTGTTTGTTATCTGAGCAGAGCCAGATTTTCCTGAACTATATGCAGAATTATCTCTATCAACTGGAGCTGGTGTCTTCCCCTTCACATCATGCGCAGCAGAGACACTCAAAGATATGGAATCTGCAGCATTGTGATGGTTCGTTGGTATAGATGAGATGTTCATCCCATTTCTATTTGCAGGAGACTGGGTGCCTTTTAAAATTGGAACAAGTAAGGAAGATGCTGAAGTTGTCCCTCCCAAGATGCCACCAGTAACTGAATTTTTGGAAATGCCCCTACAGAAGTGTTCAAATACTGATTGAGATGTTGTCCCTCTAATAATTCGGTCTCGAGCACCTGTTTTCATATCCCATATATACAATATGCTGCCCACGTCATTACAAGAGTGCAGACTACGGCATAAACAAGCAATGTACCCTTTTACTCCATCCCAAGCAACCATTGATGGGTAACAAGAATGCCCAGGAAACATCCTCTCGACACGCATGGTTTGAAGAGAAACAAGTGCTACAAGGCCATCTTCTCCAACAGAAACAAAACAATCATCCCAAGGCTGATGAGTCGAAGCTGGTGGTAGTATTATTTGCTTAACCGCTGCAACATGGTGATGCATCACAGAAAGGAGGGTGCCGGCATCAAGATCCCAGACACGAATCGTACAATCCAAACTCCCTGATATGAGTGCTCGTCGAAAGCTTCTAGAGTCAGAGTGGGCATGCATGTGGTGTGCAGCCAAGCAAAGAATTGCTCCCTTGTGCCCCAAGAAAAATCTTTCAGAAATATGTGGGTAAACCCCTCTGCTACCAAATTGTGCGGCTGGCAACAGATTGAGAAATCGGATAACTTCTATGTCACCATTATGGAAACCATAAACTATGGCATATGGAGCATAAGAATCCTCGGAAAGTACCATCGAAGAAGACACGGTCCTTCCATGCTTTCCCGATCCATTGATGTATGCTGAGCACATCTGTGAACTTATTTCCACTCCATTGTCTGACTTGGGTAGTGAATTAGAGAGCTCTGACCTAAATTCTTCTCCCTGAAGACTGCCTTCTCCAAGAACTTTGCTCAAAGGTGGGCTCTCTGTGTTCATTGCAATACTCAAATCTAGTTGATTCATAGACCATATGGAGATGAACGGTTTCCAAAACAAGGAACCACCAATCTTATACGGACGGGATTCCATCCTAATAAGACAGTTGCCCATCTGGCAATATTGAACTACTGGCATTTCTCCCAGCTCGGATGAAATACCAGGAACTTTACATACAGCCTCACACCCAAACAATGGAGGAGTACCAACAGCAACCTTGTACACCATGGCACCACCATTGCTGCTCCACAACACCAAGCTCCTGACCACAGTGCCATCCTCAGAGTGAGGGCCTCCCCACTCCTCTCCGTGGAGAAAAAACCCTCCAGAAAGGCAGCCTTTGACCCCTGTTTCCTCCTCCTTGCATAGCGAAGTGTTTGCCAGAGACACCTCACCCAGCACGGAACCCTCGACAACGCATTTCAACAAACAGCTCGTCTTCAGCACCAAGGCAACGACCTTCCCGTCGTCCGATAACGCCACGGCCTCCACCGTACCATCCGGCGCCTCTGCAGATGCAAAGCTGGACAAGGAACTCACGCTGAGCCGCCTCGGCGAGTCACCCTCGACGGCCGCGCCCTCCACCACAGGCACCATCTGCGCCCGCCCCTGCGCGTCAGCCAGCACAACACTGACGGCATTGTCATCGCTGCAGACCGTGAGCGCGATCGCCCTCGGGAGCGAGACGGAGAGGGCCCCGTGGAAGGCGGTGTGAAGGACCGTGAGGGTGCGGGCATCGACGACGACAAGTGCCGACACGTGGCGGTGGGCGTGGTCGTCGTGGGGGTGGCAGAGGATCGCGACCCGGGGGTTCGACGAAGCGGAGGAGGAGGAGGTGGGGAGGAGCGCGAAGAGGGAAGGGGAGCCGGCCCAGGGCGGGAGCGAGCGGCGGCGGAGGCAGCGGAGGGGGGCGGAGGCGGAGAAGAGGGATAGGACGCCGGCAGTGCAGGAGACGAGGAGGGAGGCGGGGGAGGGGAGGGGGCAGAGGGCAGTGATGGCCGCGGCGTGGGCGCAGAGGAGGGAGGAGGGGCGTGCGCGGAAGGGCGGTGAAGGAGGGAGAGGCCAGTGGAGGACGGTGCCGTCGGCGGCGCCGGTGAAGAGCGCGGCGGGGGTGGCCGCGACGGCGGTGATGTGGTGGGAAGGCGGCGACGGCGACCAGAGCGCGGCCACCGAGTGGCACTTCATGGACGGGGAGATCTGGGAGGAGGAGAGTCGCCCCGGCGGTGGTCGGCGGATGATCCCAGCCCAGGCGGGTAAACTAGGCTAGGCTACTGTGCGGCGACTTCTCTTTCGGGGGAACGGCAGGCGCTCGTTGTAGTACTGTCAATTGTTTTCTTTGTATCTCAAAAAAAAACTGTTTTCTTTGAAAAAAAATTATCTAACTGTTTTCTTTGATTTGTCTCCAAAATTTTGTTTTCTTTGATAAATTTTTTAGGGAAATTCTTTGGTGGTTTTATTAAGATGTTCTTTAACTCAATTCAAAAAAATGTTCTTCAACTTTTTTAAAAAATAGAACTTTTTTTCAAAAAAAGAGAGTTAATGTACATATAATTCTCGGTTGATTCAGTTTGCGGTATTTAAAAACTCAGTTTGTCGTATCCAACTGCAAAAAAATTGTTGGAGTGCACTCTAAAAGAAATTGAAGGTTGTGGAGCCTATTTAAAAACTCGGTTTGTCGTATCCAAGCCTCAAAGAGAATTATCTTCCATTTCATTTTTTATTTGCATATAATGAAATGTTGTGCTTCTCTTTGGCATTGATTTTTAACAAACTTGGCAAGATCAAACACTTGAAACTTGGTAGTTCATATATATAACAGTAAAATTTACATGATAGTTCATGTGCATAGCAGACATTTTTAGACCGGGAAAAGTGTCGAGAAGAGGAATTTCCATACACTAGTTGAGTACATACATAGATAGTCAATACGTTGGCCTTCAAGATCTGAGGGCGGCTACTCAGATAGCTCAATGGCTCATCGGCGGCCCATTCGCGCCGGAGCTAGGCCTCGCGGGCAACATGGGTGCACGCTTACCTAAAGGCATGGCGAACCTTGTGTTGCTAGCGCTGGTGGCGGCGGCATGGTCTCGGATGTCTAGTGAAGATGGTGTGTGTGGACGTCTTTCTCACGCTTACCTAAAGGCATGGCGAACCTCGTGTTGCTAGCGCTGGTGGCGGCGGCATGGTCTCAGATGTCTAGTGAAGATGGTGTGTGTGGACGTCTTTCTCCTCCTTGAAGGCATTGTCGATGAGTTCGCCCTTGCGCTAGATCATGGTTAAGTTGATCCAGTATGGTGGTGGTGACTTTTAGCATGGACGGGTCCCCTCACATGGTATTCAATGGAGTTGTTGTGTGAGTTACTATGGGTGCAAGATTTGCCCCAATAGGAGGAGTTTTTTAAGAGCTTCGTTCACACCTGCTCTAGATCTTGTTGGGCCTCGTCAGTTGGTTGTGTTTGGTGGTGGAATCTAGTTTCGAGTCAGGGGTTGGATGATCCTTGATGGGGTTTAAGCAATGTATGATTGTCCTCTGATCAACCTTATCATTAGGTTTTAAGCTTTATTTTTCTTATAGACTAGGCCATTGGTTGTTCGTTAAATCACATGAGCACTTGGCCCTCTCGATTAGGTTTTGTAACAAAAATTGTCAATTTAAGGTATTAAGTACACTATCATAAAAATAGAAAATTAGAGAAAATCAATAGACTCGATGCCTTGACTAGTAAACAGATGCAATGGTGCAAGGGAGGTAGGAATATGCATCCGGTTGCATAACTGCTACTCCAAGGATTGTTGATACATAGTAGTTGTTGGGCTTGTGTGTGTAGAAATTTACACCAGGTAATACGTTTGTAAGGGCATATTTATCCCTTAGTAGTTTTGGTGATTGATGACAATGCTTTTGCGGACTAATCGTGTGCATTGAGCATTTCAGATATATCATGTCTAGGCACAAGACGATTTGGTGCCCATCGAAGACTATTGAAGACGGCGTTTCTCTATGTTTATTTTCGGTGGATTTGAGTCGTAGGAAAGCCGTACTATTAAGAGGGGGTCCGTGTTGAAAAGGTTTGGGTGGAATCAACATGTACACGTTTGTTCCTTTTGCACCACATTTCCTTTGATTCTTTGGAGCATCCTCCGTTTCTCCGTATCTCTACAAAAGGAAGGACTTCTAGTGTTGCTGAACTGGGGCATGCAGTAGTACTGCTCCTCAGAGCGATAGTACCGCAGGCCCCTGTGGTAGTACCGGCCTTAGGCGCGGTAGTACCGCAGGTGCTCACGATAGTACCGCTTCTCGGACGCGGTAGTACCGTGGCCTCAGGCCAGGCTCAGCAGCACGAGCGGAAGTAGGGCGGATGTAATTTTTTACATCTGCGCCCTACGCGGTAGTACCGTTCCTGGCTTGCGGTAGTACCGTGTCGGATTTTTGCATAGATCGAAACTCAGCGGAAGTTGCCACGGATGTATTCAATCTAGACTATCCCTGCCTTGCGCTAGTACCGCAAGGGGGGTAGTACCGCATCAGCGGTTCTACCGCCCTCTGCTTCAACGCATCAGGGCTGGTTTAGCTACTGCTGCGCCAGCCGTAGTACCGCAGTGCCATGCGGTAGTACCGCGGGCCCTGGCGGTAGTACCGCGTCTCTGGTGCGGTAGTACCACTCGTCGCAGACTGAGTTAGTGGATAACGGTTGGATTTATTCTTCCACTATATAAGGGGAGTCTTCTTCTCCGAGTTGACCACCTCTTCCATCCCCAAGCTCCATTGTTGCTCTTGAAGGAAATATTCCCTAGAGGCAATAATAATGTTGTTATTTATATTTCCTTATATCATGATAAATGTTTATTATTCATGCTAGAATTATATTAACCGGAAACTTAGTACATGTGTGAATACATAGACAAACAGAATGTCACTAGTATGCCTCTACTTGGACTAGCTCGTTGAATCAATGATGGTTATTTTTCCTAACCATAGACATGAGTTGTCATTTGATTAACGGGGTCACGTCATTAGAGAATGATGTGATTGACTTGACCCATCCATTAGCTTAGCACGATGATCGTTTAGTTTGTTGCTATTGCTTTCTCCATAACTTATACATGTTCCTATGACTATGAGATCATGCAACTCCCGAATATCGGAGGAACACTTAGTGTGTTATCAAATGTCATAACGTATCTGGGTGACTATAAAGATGCTCTACAGGTGTCTCCGATGGTGTTTGTTGAGTTGGCATAGATCGAGATTAGGATTTGTCACTCCGAGTATCGGAGAGGTATCTCTGGGCCCTCTCGGTAATGCACATCACTATAAGCCTTGCAAGCAATGTGACTAATGAGTTAGTTACGGGATGATGCATTATGGAACGAGTAAAGAGACTTGCCGGTAACGAGATTGAACTAGGTATTGAGATACCGACGATCGAATCTCGGGCAAGTAACATGCATATGACAAAGGGAACAACGTATGTTGCTGTGCGGTTTGACCGATGAAGATCTTCGTAGAATATGTCGGAACCAATATGAGCATCCGGGTTCCGCTATTGGTTATTGATCGGAGATGAGTCTCGGTCATGTCTACATAGTTCTCGAACCTGTAGGGTTCGCGCGCTTAACGTTCGGTGATGATCAATATTATGAGTTTATGTGTTTTGATGTACCGAAGGTAGTTCGGAGTCCCGGATATGATCACGGACATGACGAGGATTCTTGAAATGGTCGAGACATAAAGATTGACATATTGGACGGCTATATTCAGACACCGGAAGTGTTCCGGGTGATTTCGGAGAAAACCGGAGTGCCGGGGGGCCTTAGTGGAGAGAGAGAGGGCCGGCCAGGGCAGGCCGCGCGCCCCCTCCCCCTCTAGTCCGAATTGGACTAGGGAAGAGGGGCGGCGCCCCCCTTTCCTTCTCCCTTCTCCTTATTCATTCCCTCCTCCTAGTAGGACTAGGAAAGGGGATTCCTACTCCTACTAGGAGGAGGACTCCTCCTCTCCATGCGCGCCACAAGGGTCGGCCGGCCTCCCCCCTTGCTCCTTTATATACGGGGGCAGGGGGCACCCTAGAATACACAAATTGATCATTGATCTTTTAGCCGTGTGCGGTGCCCCCCTCCACCATAATCCACCTCGGTCATATCGTCGTAGTGCTTAGGCGAAGCCTGCGCCGGTAGCTTCATCATCATCGTCATCACGCCGTCGTGCTGACGAAGCTCTCCCTCGACACTCAGCTGGATCGAGAGTTCATGGGACGTCACCGAGCCGAACATGTGCAGATCGCGGAGGTGCCGTACTTTTGGTACTAGGATCGGTCGGATCGTGACACTACAAAAAAATACACTTCCGTGATGATACGTGTTTGTCACAGTAGGTCGCTTTTTTGTCATGCATGTACATCCATGACAAATTTATGACAGAATCAAGATAGTCATACCTGTGCTGTCGTAGAAGTGTTCCATGACATTACCAAAATTATCATCACGGAAGTGTCCACTTCCATGACGATAAATCACGCGTCACAGAAGTGCTTTCGTCAAGGGTGACCGACACGTGGCATCCACCGTAACGGAACGCCGTTAAGCTATCGGGTCGGGTTTTGGATCCGATAACCCGTTAATAGCCCCGACCAATGGGAAATTTCCACGTGTAAAATTCTTATTGGCCGGACGAAACACGTGTCAGCTCGTCAGTGGGTCAGATAGGCGCCTATGATACGTCGACACGTGGCACGGCCCAACAGTGGTCCATTCCTGTGAAAAGGCCGGCCCGTTTGACTTGGTCAAAAGCTAGCGGGCCGGCCCGTTTGACTTGGTCAAAAGCTGGCGGGCTGGCCCATGGAAAGCCTGTTAACGGCTTGTTCGCATATAGCCCATTTACAGCCTGCTAACACAAGGCCCGTTACGCCCTATCTGAATTAGGCCCAGTAGTGTCATCTGGGCCGTCCACTATGATTCCAGCCCGTTTTCACTTTTGGCCCATGTATAGCCCATGACGTCTTTCGGCCCATATGAGGCCCTTTGTAACTCTTGGCCCATTAGTGGCCCGTGCTGAACTGGCCCGTAATGAATAGTGTATTACTTTACACCCATTAACGACCCGTGGTGAAACTGGCCCGTAATGAACAGTGTATCACTTTATACCCATTAACGACCCGTTATTCCGTTGTGCCGTTTCCAGCCCAAGTTAACTTTCGGCCTTCTGAGGGCCCATTTATTCTTGGGCTCATTTGCAGCATTCGGTTACTTACGGCCCGTTACTGTCATTTTCTACTTGTGGGCCAAATTCAGCCCGTCGTTACAGTCGGCCCGTTTGTGGACCGTTAGTCTGTTGGGCCATTTTCATAGCACCACCAAATACGGCCTATTAACGGCCCGTTATGGTCAGCCCATAAAACGTACGATTTCTATTAAAGGCCCATCTATGGCCCATTAAAGGCCCGTACAAGACCTATAAATGTGTCGGCGGCCCATGGATCCTACGAGACGTACAAGGCCCATGGATCCTACGAGACGTAGAAGGCCCATGGGTCCTACGAGACGTAGAAGGCCCATGGATCCTACGAGACGTAGAAGGCCCATGGATCCGAGGGCCCGTGAAGGGCCATGGTCAGGCGAATTGGCCCCCGTTTGAACGATATAGCATATTCAAAGAATTATCCTACTCAATACTATCACCTCTAAAAAGACTACACTATTACAACAAAGAGATCAAGGCATAGAAAGGTAGAATAATCCTACACTACAATAAAGAAATTACAACTGATTATACCCACTGGGCATTATGGTTCGGCACAGGTGATAATAAAGATACACAAACAGCAAATTACATACACTGGGCAAATACAGCTCATACATCATGGACGTGCATCAACTTAACTCCATTTGAACTATAATCTTTTCAGAAAATAGGATTGGCCGGATTCAGATAGCACAAATTTCAGTCTGCAAAATCTCCAATTCCTTCATGGTTACCTCAGTGTCTTGTTTCATTTTTTGACTCTTGCATCTAATACATGCATGTCCAGTCTCAACTTGTTGATTATACGTTGACAATCATGTACACGTTGTCTTGCCACCTCTAGTTGATGCTCGAGAACATCAGCACATTCCAATTCCAATCCATAATCATTCGGTAACGGCCATGCCGCACTGCTCGCAGATCTTTGTGTTGATGTCACTTCATCCTGAAATGTTTCTGTAAGTACACATGACTAGGGCAAAAATATAGTTACAACAGTGAAGCGAACAAGACACTATTTTGTACTACATGGCAAGACCGGACTAACAATAATGTTACATGTCACTTAAAAAAATGTTACACGTCATGAAGCATAAGCAGGTGATATTTTAAAAATTATAAAAAAAGATAGTCTGTGCAGCCTGCATACAGAAATCCATCTTAGCTCACCAGAGGAGCATGATGTTGGGGCCCAATCAAAAACACAGACAAGTTACAAATTTAGACAGCACGTTGCGTATAAGTAAGCAAGCAGTTGGCCATTCTGTGCCTCAATTAAAGTCTTAGGGAGCATAGTGAACAGCAGAGGGTTTCATACAAACATACTACAGTAGGCAAAACTATGCAATCATTAGCGTAGTATAAACTAGATTGTGAGCCTCATGCAATAATAGTTGGTTAATAGACTTCAAAGCTTCAGGCACACTTCGGCAGAGCAATTAAATGGTAAGGCCTTTAATTATGTCAACTAATAGTGATACAAGTACCGAACATCAGGCATGATTATTTGGGCATCTCATTAACTGAGGACAAATAAAGCAAATGAAAAGAGAAAATTAACTATGCCTGAAACAAACAAGGAATTGAACTGTTGAGTTGCATACAGTGACTTACCTTAGCAGGTTGAAGAGCCTCAGCGCAGCTCCTACTTCTCTTGCAAGGCTCCTTCCTAACATCTTGTACTTGGAAATCCTCAATCTTATCTTCATTGCACCCCCTCTGCAAGGTGGCACAAACTAGTTACTCGTCTCCTTGGAAGATAAATATGCATACTTTCCAGTCTGTGAACACAAAATGATGAGATTATAACAAAACAACACCACATAATGAAACATGCCGCATCTCTTGCACTTGCACACAATGAAATGAGCATTTACTATGTAAAAACTAGGCATACCTTCAAACCGGATCTCCAAGTACTCTTGGAGAGCCTAATGTAGTGTACAGCCAAACCTTTATGTCACCTATGAGTTAGACAATGCCCCACTACAGCAGCCCTTAGTGTTTAAATCGTTGACAAGCTCTGTTAGAGTGTTAGGTCAAGAACAACAAGTAATCAAAGAAAACAGTCCTGGTATGGCTGGCTGATGCAAACAAGCAGAAGTGTGAGCAAATCTTACATATCAACAAAAGAAGCAAAGAAGGAGGCATAAAGACCATCACTTGACTGACCAGATTTAAGGGGCATTTAAACATCATGTGCAACATATGAACTAACATAAACATTGCATATTCTAGATTCTACAATGGAATGCACATGTATAAGGTTATGCCATGTATGATGATGCCTAAATGTACAGATAGCAGGCAGGAGTGATTCATCATTGCACGCACAATTGAATTGCAGGTTAAGGGCCAGTTCGATTCCGCCTTTTCAGGGCATATTGTCAAAATAAGCCATAAAAGACGTAAAGAAGTCATTTTCGAGTTATGGGCTTGGACTTAACTAATTTCGCTTTGGAGGGGGGTGTTTCGGGTAGAACCTCACTAAAAATTGAAGGGAAGGGGAATAGTGAAATGACTCTGTTGTCTGCCTATATTACACTCAAAATGCAACTGCTGACGCCCGTGTCACACCTGACCCTCAAGTAAAAACAAACACGCAAGCATTCATTGCCCTGCCCGCTTGCATCTCCTCTCCCCTTTCCCTCTACCTCGATCCCCTGCCTGCAGCACTAGGGTTCCTCCAGCGAGCCGTCGCCACTGGTCCCATCTGGCCTTGTCCTCGACGATGCTATGTCCAGCTAGGCTACATGGCCGGTGGGTAGGGGAAAATCTCCCTGGCTTCTCCTCCCTCTGGCGCCGCCCCTCATTCTCATGGTCTCCAGCAGCTGCTCCACTCTGGTTCGTCCAACGCACTACTCCAGCGGGCGCTGCACAACTACGGCTGATGCCACACTGCGGCAGAAGGCACCTTATTCCCCCTCCCCTCCTACCATGCCATGGCCTTGAGGTGCTGTTGAAGGATGAGCTCATCCAACAAGGTGAGGATATCCTTTGATTTTTTGCCAAATTTTCATTCTGTTCCACTATACGATGAATTGCTATGAGCTGCTTCTGCTGCTGCTATATGATGCATTGCTATGAGCTGCTCCTGCTGCTGCTATATGATGAATTGCTATGAGCTGCTGCTGTTGTATGATGAGTTTCTATGAGCTACTGCTGCTGCTATATGATGATTTGCTATGAGTTGCTGCTGCTGCTATATGATGAGTTGCTACAAGCTGCTCCTGCTGTTGCTATATGATGAGTTGCTACAAGCTGCTCCTGCTGCTGCTATATGATGAATTGCTATGAACTGCTCCTGCTGCTGCTATATGATGAATTGCTATGAGCTGCTCTTATTGCTGCTATATGATGAATTGCTATGAGCTGCTGCTGGTATATGATGAATTGCAGACTGCTGCTATTGTATGATGAGTTGCTATGAGCTGCTGCTGCTGCTATATGATGCTTTCAGGTGGTGCTGCTATACGATAATAACCAGCCACTTGGACCATCGAATTTCAATAAATAATTGTTCTTCATTTAAATGTGGGTCATGCATTCTTCGTTTAAATTAGGCAATGGGATCTTTATGGAAAACATTGACCAAAGTAGATTGTGCCAAGTAGATGGTATCTTTGTATTTGCATTTTGAGCAAATAGTAATGGCCTGTTTTCCTATCATATTAATTACTGCACTGGGTTCAATTTGTGATGTTTGCAAGTCAAATTAATTTTCATATGGGCAGCAAAATGAAAAATATATAATGCAATCTAGACTTTCCACTGATCTTACCAAAGATAAGCTGAAAACGCAATGAAAAGAACTGGTTGGCTTATTACATGGAACTTATATTCACAGGTGCTTATTTTCTTAGGATAACTCATAATAACTGTCCCTAAGAAACTTGGCTAATAGAACCGACATACAAATAACATGTCACGGTGATTGTAATGGAGGAGTGATGTACCATAGCACACTGTATAGGCTCACCGCTGCCTCTCCTTTTTTTTGCGATGTTCCATGAAATTGCCACATACATCTTGTACTTTTTCATTGTGTAACCCTATCTGCAAGTTGACACGGCTAATTTCAGACATCTCTACATGATACTACATTGTATATCCCTTGCGCATATTTAAACCACCAATTAACAATTGTGTGCGTACCATAAACTAGCCATGACTCTGTATGCTGGACTAGCAGGCACTCTAAGGGAGCCTAATGTAGTGCACTGGAATTCCTACATGCCACCTACGATTTTGTGTAATGTACTGCCCCTATTCCTAAATATATGTCTTTGTAGAGATTCCAGTATGGACCATATACAGATGTATATAGATGCATTTTCGAGTGTAGATTCACTCATTTTGCTCCGTATGTTGCCTATAGTGGAATCTCTAGAAAGACTTATATTTAGGAACGGAGGTACGAGGTAGTATCATGTATGACATCTACATATCTAATTTAGCAGCCAGTAGTAGAAATCATTGTCTGCACAAAGGGATTATTGGTCGAAAATCCTAGCAAAGCACGCTGGCAGGCACAGAACAATACAAGAGAGAGAGACGCGCTTACAAGATCATAGCAATGCCTCAGTCCAGGATCTTGGTTGGCTAAGCTATTAGATCCAGAAGAAACATCGTCCTTGTAGTTTTTTCCAGCTGCATAACAGGTAACAGCGACCGGTTAGTATATTTGAAGTACATCGGGCAAGTGATGCTGGACGGGTTTAAAGGTGACAAGTACCTAGGCCGTGGCGGGTGCTTGGCATCTCTCCAGACTATGGGAATCAGGTTAGAAACATCAAGGGTGATGACGCTGCGCTGGCTGTCGGGGTCCGGTAAGGAGATCTAGAACCGTCGAGTAGGGTGTTTGTGGAGCGGCTCCGGTAGGGTGGACTACGGTGTGGGCAAAGCGGATCTATGGTCGTGGACGAGGGCGTAGGTGAAGCTGCTTCGGTGGTTGGGTTAAGGATGGTGTCGATGATGCGGATCTGCGGCCGTGGACGGGGCGTTAGAAGCTGCTCCAGTGGTTGGGTTAAGGGTGGTGTCGATGATGCGGATCTGCGGCCGTGGATGGGGCGTCAGAAGCTGCTCCGGTAGGTTGGATGAGGGTGCGAGGAAGCGGATCTGAGGCCGTGGACCTGTGAGTTGGCAAAGCGGCCCTGGTAGGGTTGAGAATGGTATAGGCGGAGCTACTCCGGTAGGGTTGAGGAAGGTGTCGGCAAAGAGGATCAGAGGCCGTCGACGGGGGCGTCGATGGGGTGGCTCCGGGGGGTGTGGACGAAGCGTCTCCGGTGGGGAGTACGAATGAGCCGCTGCAGATGCGCGGCGGTTGACGAGAGTACCGGCGAAGCAGATCCGGTGCCGTGGACAAGGTCGGCACTGAATGGGTTGTGGTGCAGTGGTGGATGAGCAGTCTACTTGTTTCTAGGGGAGGTGGGAGGGGTAGATGCGGCCGTAGAAGCAGATCCGGCGAGGTGGACGCCGCTGGCAGTGAATGGGCTATGGTAGGCCGGTGGATGAGCAGTCTAGGGTTTTGAGAGGGGAGGGGAGAAAGGGGGATGTAGTACGGACGGCGTGTCGTGTAGTTAGTCGTTTTTGTGGGAGGGGAGAGGAAATGGGGGGGGCGTGTAGTGGGGGAACCGGAAGTTACCAAAGCAGCCCCGACCTATCATGTAGATGAGGGCGGTATTGTAACTGTTGGTCTCCGTGCACCAAGGATAAAAGGGGGATTTTGAATGCTAAAGACTAAGGTGGCGGAAATTTTAGAAGGAGGCGGGAAATTTTGCCGCCCGCGGGATCGTTCGTATCCAGTTTCAACTAATTTTGGACCGTGCTAACGGGAAGGTCATGCTAGACTGTGTACATGGGGCACGCGTCAGTAGTTAATAACTGGTGTGAAGTTCACCCCAGAAAAAGACAATAACTCGGGATGATGCGCCGATAACTTGGACGTTCACACGGGCGCGGCCAATCGTATGGGTGTAGTGGCGCGTTCACAAAAAAGGGATCAAATGCTCAGCCTATGTATTTCTCGTGTAAATAGATAATTTAGTGCCATTGGTTATTTACTTTAAACATAATGCATTGACGTGTTAGTGTAGAGGCACACAAAAAGAAATGGATATTGTAGTCAGCTACTTAAAAGTGTTACCTCATATGATTACATAGCCTCCATTTCATAAATTGTGTACCCGTTGAATTTATATATGAATATTACATATATTACTTCAAAATAGAAACTTAAATCATCCAAGACTAATGAATTTGAATGCAAGAGTAACAATGGTGCATGTTCATGATAGCTACATTGGTTGTTTGAAGAAACATCACTGTAACTTTGGCATGCACAACTAAAAAGGCTTATTTAAATAGAAAAAATGTGATATGTGAGTGTCCAATCTTTATAGCGTTGAATCGATATTGTACCTTTGGCCATGATACGAAGTAGATATTGACTTATGTTCAAGCGATGCACGTCCACGATCGCTAGATAGTGATACGTCAATGAATTGTGCAATCTCTCTCACACGCATACATATCTCATTTCCCTGTGGGCATCGGAATCACACACGTGCACTTCGTGTATTTATCTCCCTCCGTCAGGGTTAAATTCGTCTTTCTACCCCGTCCTACAAGTCTCTCACACAGAAACACACACGCTCTCTATGTCTAACATGCCCACCCCTTTAATTCCGCCCACCCACAGCCACTAATGTCTCTCACACATATGCTATCTACCTATCCCTTAATATAGCTAGATATGTGTCACACAAACTCCTTCTCCCTACTAGCAAGATGCCCATGCGTTGCACGGAACATCAAGATGCATTTGTATGAGAAGTTTATCTTGTAGGAGAAAAGGATGAACGAGGGAATGCCTTATTTGAAAATGCGGAGAGGGGTGTGGGTATCTTTTTGCAAAATTGCCATAGTTTCCTTCCTGTCCGTCGGATATAAATCGGATGGCCTATATTGCAGGATGGCAGGAACACCATCATCACCAACTCTGTTTTTTATAAGAGTAGAGATATGTGAGTGTCATTGCCCCCCCCCACACACCCACACTTCCCAACACCGAAGGAGTAGGGTGACACCTCGATCTTGATACTAATCTATCGACTGGCTTCTCTCTCAAACACACACACACACTACCCGGCACCGAAGGAGTAGGGTGGCACATCGATCTTGATAATAATCTATCCACTCCTCTTTCAAACACACACACACACTCGCTAGTTGTGCCTCTGTGTCTACCGCACACACTCTCAATACGTCTTTCTATCCCCCCCAACAATGACAGCAGAAGGGTGACAACTCGATCTGATCATAATCTGTGAATTGGTTTCTCTCTCAAACATTGTGTCTCGGTGCCTCGCTCGGTAGCCCCCTCGATATGTAGACTTCTCGCACGCGCACAGCTGTAGTGACGATGATGCTGAACCCAGTGTGCCCTGTTTTTACCGGCCTCATGTGATAGTTTTCACCCTATTTTCTGTTAATTAATAAGGCAACCTTTTCTTTGTTACTACTAGTGAATCTGAAGTCATTCGGGGCAGACATAAAATATATCACTTCAACCCAATTATCGCAACAACTATTTTAAAAGAAATTAGCTAGCTGCCCGTGCGTTGCACGGAACATCAAGATGCATTTGTATGAGTAGTTTATCTTGTGAGAGAAAAGGTTGAACGAGGGAAGGCCTTATTTTCGAATGTGGAGAGACGTGTGGGTATATTTTTGCAAAATTGCCATAGTTTCTTTCCTATCCGTTGGATGTAAATCTGACGGCCTATATTGCAGGATGGCACGCACACCATCTGAAGGAAAATGCCCTAGAGGCAATAATAAAGTTATTATTTATTTCCTTATAATCATGATAAATGTTTATTATTCATGCTAGAATTGTGTTAACCGGAAACATAATACATGTGTGAATACATAGACAAACAAAGTGTCACTAGTATGCCTCTACTTGACTAGCTCGTTAATCAAAGATGGTTATGTTTCCTAACCATGAACAAAGAGTTGTTATTTGATTAACGAGGTCACATCATTAGTTGAATGATCTGATTGACATGACCCATTCCATTAGCTTAGCACCCGATCGTTTAGTATGTTGCTATTGCTTTCTTCATGACTTATACATGTTCCTATAACTATGAGATTATGCAACTCCCGTTTACCGGAGGAACACTTTGGGTACTACCAAACGTCACAACGTAACTGGGTGATTATAAAGGAGTACTACAGGTGTCTCCAATGGTACATGTTGGGTTGGCGTATTTCGAGATTAGGTTTTGTCACTCCGATTGTCGGAGAGGTATCTCTGGGCCCTCTCGGTAATGCACATCACATAAGCCTTGCAAGCATTACAACTAATATGGTAGTTGTGAGATGATGTATTACGGAATGAGTAAAGAGACTTGCCGGTAACGAGATTGAACTAGGTATTGGATACCGACGATCGAATCTCGGGCAAGTAACATACCGATGACAAAGGGAACAACGTATGTTGTTATGCGGTCTGACCGATAAAGATCTTCGTAGAATATGTAGGAGCCAATATGGGCATCCAGGTCCCGCTATTGGTTATTGACCGGATATGTGTCTCGTTCATGTCTACATTGTTCTCGAACCCGTAGGGTCCGCACGCTTAAGGTTACGATGACAGTTATATTATGAGTTTATGCATTTTGATGTACCGAAGGTTGTTCGGAGTCCCGGATGTGATCATGGACATGACGAGGAGTCTCGAAATGGTCGAGACGTAAAGATTGATATATTGGAAGCCTATGTTTGGATATCGGAAGTGTTTCGGGTGAAATCGGGATTTTACCGGAGTACCGGGAGGTTACCGGAACCCCCCGGGAATCATATGGGCCTTAGTGGGCCTTAGTGGAAAGGTGAAAGGGCTGCCCATAAGGGCTGCGCGCCTCCCCCCTCCCCTAGTCCTATTAGGACTAGGAGAGGTGGCCGGCCACCCCTCTCCCTCTTTCCCCCTTGGGAATCCTAGTTGGAACAGGATTGGGGGGGGGGGGGAGTCCTACTCCCGGTAGGAGTAGGACTCCTCCTGCGCCCTCCTCCTGGCCGGCGCACCTCTCCCCCTTGGCTCCTTTATATACGGAGGCAGGGGGCACCTCTAGACACACAAGTTGATCCACGTGATCTGTTCCTTAGCCGTGTGCGGTGCCCCCTGCCACCATATTCCTCGATAATACTGTAGCGGAGTTTAGGCGAAGCCCTGCTGCTGTAGTTCATCAAGATCGTCACCACGCCGTCGTGCTGACGGAACTCTTCCCCGACACTTTGCTGGATCGGAGTCCGGGGATCGTCATCGAGCTGAACGTGTGCTCGAACTCGGAGGTGCCGTAGTTTCGGTGCTTGATCGGTTGGATCGTAAAGACGTACGACTACTTCCTCTACGCCGTGTCAGTGCTTCCGTTGCGATCTACAAGGGTACGTAGATCATACTCTCCCCTCGTTGCTATGCATCACCATGATCTTGCGTGTGCGTAGGAAATTTTTTGAAATTACTACGTTCCCCAACAGTGGCATTCGAGCCTAGGTTTTATGGTTTGATGTTATTTGCATGAGTAGAACACAAGTGAGTTGTGGACGATACAAGTCATACTGCCTACCAGCATGTCATACTTTGGTTCGGTGGTATTGTTGGACGAGACGACCCGGACCAACCTTACGCGTACGCTTACGCGAGACCGGTTCCCTCAACGTGCTTTGCACATAGATGGCTTGCGGGCGACTGTCTCTCCAACTTTAGTTGAACCAAGTGTGGCTACGCCCGGTCCTTGCGAAGGTTAAAACGGAGTCTATTTGACAAACTATCGTTGTGGTTTTGATGCGTAGGTGAGATTGGTTCTTACTTAAGCCCGTAGCAGCCACGTAAAACTTGCAACAACAAAGTAGAGGACGTCTAACTTGTTTTTGCAGGGCATGTTGTGATGTGATATGGTCAAGGCATGATGCTAAATTTTATTGTATGAGATGATCATGTTTTGTAACCGAGTTATCGGCAACTGGCAGGAGCCATATGGTTGTCGCTTTATTGTATGCAATGCAATCGCGATGTAATGCTTTACTTTATTACTAAACGGTAGTGATAGTCGTGGAAGCATAAGATTGGCGAGACAACAACGATGCTACGATGGAGATCAAGGTGTCGCGCCGGTGACGATGGTGATCATGACGGTGCTTCGGAGATGGAGATCACAAGCACAAGATGATGATGGCCATATCATATCACTTATATTGATTGCATGTGATGTTTATCTTTTTATGCATCTTATCTTGCTTTGATTGACGGTAGCATTATAAGATGATCTCTCACTAAATTATCAAGAAGTGTTCTCCCTGAGTATGCACCGTTGCCAAAGTTCGTCGTGCCCAGACACCACGTGATGATCGGGTGTGATAAGCTCTACATCCATCTACAACGGGTGCAAGCCAGTTTTGCACACGCAGAATACTCAGGTTAAACTTGACGAGCCTAGCATATGCAGATATGGCCTCGGAACACGGAGACCGAAAGGTCGAGCGTGAATCATATAGTAGATATGATCAACATAACGATGTTCACCATTGAAAACTACTCCATCTCACGTGATGATCGGTTATGGTTTAGTTGATTTGGATCACGTAATCACTTAGAATATTAGAGGGATGTCTATCTAAGTGGGAGTTCTTAAGTAATTTGATTAATTGAACTTAAACTTATCATGAACTTAGTCCTGATAGTATCTTGCTTGTTTATGTTGATTGTAGATAGATGGCTCGTGCTGTTGTTCCGTTGAATTTTAATGCGTTCCTTGAGAAAGCAAAGTTGAAAGATGATGGTAGCAATTACACGGACTGGGTCCATAACTTGAGGATTATCCTCATTGCTGCACAGAAGAATTAGATCCTAGAAGCACCGCTGGGTGCCAGGCCTGCTGCTGGAGCAACACCAGATGTTATGAACGTCTGGCAGAGCAAAGCTGATGACTACTCGATAGTTCAGTGTGCCATGCTTTACGGCTTAGAATCGGGACTTCAACGACGTTTTAAACGTCATGGAGCATATGAGATGTTCCAGGAGTTGAAGTTAATATTTCAAGCAAATGCCCGGATTGAGAGATATGAAGTCTCCAATAAGTTCTATAGCTGCAAGATGGAGGAGAACAGTTCTGTCAGTGAGCATATACTCAAAATGTCTGGGTATAATAATCACTTGATTCAATTGGGAGTTAATCTTCCAGATGATTGCGTCATTGACAGAATTCTCCAATCACTGCCACCAAGCTACAAGAGCTTCGTGATGAACTATAATATGCAAGGGATGAACAAGACTATTCCCGAGCTCTTCGCAATGCTGAAAGCTGCGGAGGTAGAAATCAAGAAGGAGCATCAAGTGTTGATGGTTAACAAGACCACTAGTTTCAAGAAAAAGGGCAAAGGGAAGAAGAAGGGGAACTTCAAGAAGAACAGCAAGCAAGTTGCTGCTAAGGAGAAGAAACCCAAGTCTGGACCTAAGCCTGAAACCGAGTGCTTCTACTGCAAGCAGACTGGTCACTGGAAGCGGAACTGCCCCAAGTATTTGGCGGATAAGAAGGATGGCAAGATGAACAAAGGTATATGTGATATACATGTTATTGATGTGTACCTTACTAGAGCTCGCAGTAGCACCTGGGTATTTGATACTGGTTCTGTTGCTAATATTTGCAACTCGAAACAGGGACTACGGAATAAGCGGGCACTGGCAAAGGACGAGGTGACGATGCGCGTGGGAAACGGTTCCAAAGTCGATGTGATCGCAGTCGGCACGCTACCTCTACATCTACCTTCGGGATTAATATTAGACCTAAATAATTGTTATTTGGTGCCAGCGTTGAGCATGAACATTATATCTGGATCTTGTTTAATGCGAGACGGTTATTCATTTAAATCAGAGAATAATGGTTGTTCTATTTATATGAGTAATATCTTTTATGGTCATGCACCCTTGAAGAGTGGTCTATTCTTATTGAATCTCGATAGTAGTAATACACATATTCATAATGTTGAAGCCAAAAGATGCAGAGTTGATAATGAAAGTGCAACTTATTTGTGGCACTGTCGTTTAGGTCATATCGGTGTAAAGCGCATGAAGAAACTCCATACTGATGGACTTTTGGAACCACTTGATTATGAATCACTTGGTACTTGCGAACCGTGCCTCATGGGCAAGATGACTAAAACACCGTTCTCCGGTACTATGGAGAGAGCAACAGATTTGCTGAAAATCATACATACCGATGTATGTGGTCCGATGAATATTGAGGCTCGTGGCGGATATCGTTATTTTCTCACCTTCACAGATGATTTAAGCAGATATGGGTATATCTACTTAATGAAACATAAGTCTGAAACATTTGAAAAGTTCAAAGAATTTCAGAGTGAAGTTGAAAATCATCGTAACAAGAAAATGAAGTTTCTACGATCTGATCGTGGAGGAGAATATTTGAGTTACGAGTTTGGTGTACATTTGAAAAACTGTGGAATAGTTTCGCAACTCACGCCACCCGGAACACCACAGCGTAATGGTGTGTCCGAACATTGTAATCGTACTTTACTAGATATGGTGTGATCTATGATATCTCTTACAGATTTACCGCTATCATTTTGGGGTTATGCTTTAGAGACGGCCGCATTCACGTTAAATAGGGCACCGTCAAAATCCGTTGAGACGACACCTTATGAACTATGGTTTGGCAAGAAACCAAAGTTGTCGTTTCTTAAAGTTTGGGGCTGCGATGCTTATGTGAAAAAGCTTCAACCTGATAAGCTCGAACCCAAATTGGAGAAATGTGTCTTCATAGGATACCCAAAGGAGACTGTTGGGTACACCTTCTATCACAGATCCGAAGGCAAGACATTCGTTGCTAAGAATGGATCATTTCTAGAGAAGGAGTTTCTCTCGAAAGAAGTGAGTGGGAGGAAAGTAGAACTTGACGAGGTAACTGTACCTGCTCCCTTACTGGAAAGTAGTACATCATAGAAAACTGTTTCAGTGACACCTACACCAGTTAGTGAGGAAACTAATGATAATGATCAAGATACTACTGAACCTCGTAGATCAACCAGAGTAAGATCCGCACCAGTGTGGTACGGTAATCCTGTTCTGGAAGTCATGCTACTAGATCATGATGAACCTACGAACTATGAAGAAGCGATGGTGAGCCCAGATTCCGCAAAGTGGCTTGAAGCCATGAAATCTGAGATGGGATCCATGTATGAGAACAAAGTATGGACTTTAGTTGACTTGCCCGATGATCGGCAAGCAATTGAGAATAAATGGATCTTCAAGAAGAAGACTGACGCTGATGGTAATGTTACTGTCTACAAAGCTCGACTTGTCGCGAAAGGTTTTCGGCAAGTTCAAGGGATTGACTACGATGAGACCTTCTCACCCGTAGCGATGCTTAAATCCGTCCGAATCATGTTGGCGATTGCCGCATTTCATGATTATGAAATTTGGCAGATGGATGTCAAAACTGCATTCCTGAATGGATTTCTGGAAGAAGAGTTGTATATGATGCAACCGGAAGGTTTTGTCGATCCAAAGGGAGCTAACAAAGTGTGCATGCTCCAGCGATCCATTTATGGACTGGTGCAAGCCTCTCGGAGTTGGAATAAACACTTTGATAGTGTGATCAAAGCATTTGGTTTTATACAGACTTTCGGAGAAGCCTGTATTTATAAGAAAGTGAGTGGGAGCTCTGTAGCATTTCTGATATTATATGTGGATGACATATTACTGATTGGAAATGATATAGAATTTCTGGATAGCATAAAGGGATACTTGAATAAAAGTTTTTCAATCAAAGACCTCGGTGAAGCTGCTTACATATTAGGCATAAAGATCTATAGAGATAGATCAAGACGCTTAATTGGACTTTCACAAAGCACATACCTTGACAAGATTTTGAAGAAATTCAAAATGGATCAAGCAAAGAAAGGATTCTTGCCTGTGTTACAAGGTGTGAAGTTGAGTAAGACTCAATGCCCGACCACTGCAGAAGATAGAGAGAAAATGAAAGATGTTCCCTATGCTTCAGCCATAGGCTCTATCATGTATGCAATGCTGTGTACCAGACCTGATGTGTGCCTTGCTATAAGTTTAGCAGGGAGGTACCAAAGTAATCCAGGAGTGGATCACTGGACAGCGGTCAAGAACATCCTGAAATACCTGAAAAGGACTAAGGATATGTTTCTCGTATATGGAGGTGACAAAGAGCTCACCGTAAAAGGTTACGTTGATGCAAACTTTGACACTGATCCGGACGATTCTAAATCGCAAACCGGATACGTGTTTACATTGAACGGTGGAGCTGTCAGTTGGTGCAGTTCTAAACAAAGCGTCGTAGAGGGATCTACATGTGAAGCGGAGTACATAGCTGCTTCGGAAGCAGCGAACGAAGGAGTCTGGATGAGGGAGTTCATATCCGATCTAGGTGTCATACCTAGTGCATCGGGTCCAATGAAAATCTTTTGTGACAATACTGGTGCAATTGCCTTGGCAAAGGAATCCAGATTTCACAAGAGAACCAAACACATCAAGAGACGCTTCAATTCCATCCGGGATCTAGTCCAGGTGGGAGACATAGAGATTTGCAAGATACATACGGATCTGAATGTTGCAGACCCGTTGACTAAGCCTCTTCCACGAGCAAAACATGATCAGCACCAAGGCTCCATGGGTGTTAGAATCATTACAGTGTAATCTAGATTATTGACTCTAGTGCAAGTGGGAGACTGAAGGAAATATGCCCTAGATGCAATAATAAAGTTATTATTTATTTCCTTATAATCATGATAAATGTTTATTATTCATGCTAGAATTGTATTAACCGGAAACATAATACATGTGTGAATACATAGACAAACAAAGTGTCACTAGTATGCCTCTACTTGACTAGCTCGTTAATCAAAGATGGTTATGTTTCCTAACCATGAACAAAGAGTTGTTATTTGATTAACGAGGTCACATCATTAGTTGAATGATCTGATTGACATTACCCATTCCATTAGCTTAGCACCCGATCGTTTAGTATGTTGCTATTGCTTTCTTCATGACTTATACATGTTCCTATAACTATGAGATTATGCAACTCCCGTTTACCGGAGGAACACTTTGGGTATTACCAAACGTCACAACGTAACTGGGTGATTATAAAGGAGTACTACAGGTGTCTACAGGTGTCTCCAAAGGTACATGTTGGGTTGGCGTATTTCGAGATTAGGTTTTGTCACTCCGATTGTCGGAGAGGTATCTCTGGGCCCTCTCGGTAATGCACATCACATAAGCCTTGCAAGCATTACAACTAATATGGTAGTTGTGAGATGATGTATTACGGAACGAGTAAAGAGACTTGCCGGTAACGAGATTGAACTAGGTATTGGATACCGACGATCGAATCTCGGGCAAGTAACATACCGATGACAAAGGGAACAACGTATGTTGTTATGCGGTCTGACCGATAAAGATCTTCGTAGAATATGTAGGAGCCAATATGGGCATCCAGGTCCCGCTATTGGTTATTGACCGGAGACGTGTCTCGGTCATGTCTACATTGTTCTCGAACCGTAGGGTCCGCACGCTTAAGTACGATGACAGTTATTATGAGTTTATGCATTTTGATGTACCGAAGTTGTTCGGAGTCCCGGATGTGATCACGGACATGACGAGGAGTCTCGAAATGGTCGAGACATAAAGATTGATATATTGGAAGCCTATGTTTGGATATCGGAAGTGTTCCGGGTGAAATCGGGATTTTACCGGAGTACCGGGAGGTTACCGGAACCCCCCGGGAATCATATGGGCCTTAGTGGGCCTTAGTGGAAAGGTGAAAGGGCTGCCCATAAGGGCTGCGCGCCTCCCCCCTCCCCTAGTCCTATTAGGACTAGGAGAGGTGGCCGGCCACCCCTCTCCCTCTTTCCCCCTTGGGAATCCTAGTTGGAATAGGATTGGGGGGGGGAGTCCTACTCCCGGTAGGAGTAGGACTCCTCCTGCGCCCTCCTCCTGGCCGGCGCACCTCTCCCCCTTGGCTCCTTTATATACGGAGGCAGGAGGCAGGGGGCACCTCTAGACACATAAGTTGATCCACGTGATCTATTCCTTAGCCGTGTGCGGTGCCCCCTGCCACCATATTCCTCGATAATACTGTAGCGGAGTTTAGGCGAAGCCCTGCTGCTGTAGTTCATCAAGATCGTCACCACGCCGTCGTGCTGACGGAACTCTTCCCCGACACTTTGCTGGATCGGAGTCCGGGGATCGTCATCGAGCTGAACGTGTGCTCGAACTCGGAGGTGCCGTAGTTTCGGTGCTTGATCGGTTGGATCGTGAAGACGTACGACTACTTCCTCTACGTCGTGTCAGTGCTTCCGTTGCGATCTACAAGGGTACGTAGATCATACTCTCCCCTCGTTGCTATGCATCACCATGATCTTGCGTGTGCGTAGGAAATTTTTTGAAATTACTACGTTCCCCAACACCATCATCACCAACTCTTTTTCTACTCCCTCCGTCTGAAAATAGTAGTCATCAAAATGGATAAAAAGAGATGTATCTAAAACTAAAATACGTCTAGATACATTTCCTTTTATCCATTTTGATGACAAGTATTTCCGGACGGAGGGAGTATTTGTTTTTTTAGAGATTTCAACAAGTGACTATGACCGGACCTTACCAACATGCTCAAAAAAGTAGTCCATAATTTTGATGTTACCCTCTTTTCTTGGTGGTGCAGTGCCATCTGGATACCTCATAAATAAATCAAGGACAAATCTGACCCCTTCCTGAAAAGACATACGGAGCAAAATGAGTGAATCTACACTCTAAAATATGTCTACATACACATCCGTATGTGGTAGTCCATTTGAAATCTGAAAAAGACAAATATTTAGGAACGAATGGAGTATATATATAAGAGTAGACATGGAGATATATCTCTAGCATGGTCTACAACAAAAATGTGCTGGGCTGGTTAGCGCCGGATGCTCGCAACGCGATGACATGAGTTCGTATTCTATCTTTTAACTTTATATTTTTATATTATATATTACTCTACTTATTTGATATATACTTCTTTCGCCACTGTACTGACAGTGGAACCCACAGAGTACTTAAAATACAAGATTAAGGATGGACTTGTTTCTTTTTAACTTTCTGTACGAAGTTGTAGCCACCCTGCAAGTCACGTGTACACTGTGCATGCAATTAACTTTTTATAGAGGGACAATCATACATGCAATTAGCTCAAATGGATTGGATGTCACTCTATTATTTCCAGCATAAAGAGCATCTCCAACGGCAGCCGACAAATTTCCTCCCGCTTCCTTAAGCGGAGGACGACATCAAACGCCAGCGGCATACATTTTTACAACTCTAACCAACCAGATGAAATTCGTGCAAACACGGACTGATTTCATATAAGCATGAAGGATTTTGTATAAAAAAGCCGGATCTTCATATAAACATCATGGATTTCATTACATTTACATGAACTAAGAGGTGCCAATCCGGCTCTCTTGTATAATTAATACTCCCTCCGTCCGGAAATACTTGTCCTAGAAATGGATGTATCTAGACTTAATTTTAGTTGTAGATACATACAATTTATCCATTCTTAGAACAAAAATTCCCCGCCAGCTGGAGAGGGAGTACATAATCTAAATGGCCGCCCGCGGATCCCTTTGTCTTCCTCATGTCCGTCAGACACTTGCGGGGTCGACGAAGGTCCTCAGAAGAGACGAAGCAACAAAGAAACCACCTGAATCCGCGGTCGTCGCCTCAGCGGTGGCCTTCATGGGTCCCAAGTGGCGGCGGCCTCCCGTGTTCTACTTCTCCTCGATGATGGCGGCGGACACGGAGAAGCTGGCCACCGACTCGTCGCTCTCCACGCACCCGGCTTCTGTCTCTGCCTGCATGGCGCTGCCGCAGGCACGGGAGGTGCGCCCACAGACACGGGAGGCGCGGCCACCGCAGACACTAGTGGCGCGGTATGACGCGGCAGCGACAGTGCCCGTACCGGCGTGCTCGCCGCCGTGCCGACGTGGAGCAACTCGCCACTCCTCATCGAGCTGAACTCGAGCAGCGAGTTGCTGAACCACGCGCCTGCTTGGGGCGGCAACTGGCTCCGTCGGGCCAAGTGAGGTTGGTGAAGCATGGAGCAGCCTCGCCCGTATCCGGAGGGCTCGGCGGGCCACCCAGCCGGGTAATATGCTGGAGAACGGCTCATCGGAAGCCATCAGAGGGGTGGAGAAAATGGTGAAGGAGGAGATGGGGGAGCGGCGGAGGGGTGCGATTCTTGCCCACTGTCTGGCTGGCCTCGTGTAAATAGAGGGCAGACGGTAGGAGCTTGGCCGGCGTTTGGCCTCGTTTAAACTGAGGGCGGACGGGAGGAGCTCGGCCAGTGTTGTGTTTAATTCCGGCCCGCTCATGAACGGACGTGTGGCCGGAGTAGGATTCTCGGTTTGCATGCGGGTTTAACGGAGGGGTTTAATGGAGGCGCCGGGCGTGCAGCAGGCGGCGCAGTACTATTCAATTTGACAGCAGTAATGAGCCGTCAAATCACAAAGGCCCTCGCCTATCGTGAAACCGACCGAGCTAGACTGCCCCGCCCTCTAGCCTTTTAAAAAATGTATATACTCCACTTTTGTACAGTAGTAGTATCGATGGATTGCACCATGAAGCAAAACTTGAAAATTAAAAAAGGTGGTACATATAGAGAGCGCTCGTCGCCAAATTATGCATATAGTACTATTAAAAAGGCTTGTCACAATAATGGTGTCCAGCACAAGTGCACAACCCACCCCTCAAATAAAATTAAGCACCCTGGAATTCTTTGACAAAACTAAGCACCCTGAAATTCTTTGACAACTAAACTACTGGCTATATGATGTTGGCCATATATATTGTATGTATATAATGTGAAGAAACGAGTGGTACTATTGTACCAACTAAAAGATGAAATGTAAGAAATACTTGTATGTACGTACTGAAGAGTTAAAGTAACAAGAAGAAACATAACATAGTTCTGCTGGGGGCTCAGCACAACACACCCCTCAAATTAAATTAAGCACACCTGAAATTAAACTTTGCAATTATTCCGGTAGACACTGCATTAGAACCACCATGAGCAACGACACTGCCACCTTACTCGGAGTCCTCGTCAACGTCCTCGACTTCGTCCTTGTCCCTCTTCCTCTTGGCCGATACTTCTTTGCTTGAACCGCACACTTGGCTGTTGCTCTTCATCCAACCCTTGTAGATATTGAAGCAAAGGTAGCCATCCATTGCAGCGTACTGGATGTGGTCTATATCTAGTACATTCCGTTGCCATGCATGACGATGAAACGTGTATGGAGGTTTCTCCAGTTTACCGTACGAAGGATGAACCATGGCTCCTGCCAGGGTCAGCATTGAAGGCTGAAGAGAGGACACCAGCCGATTCTTCTGGAGGTCGAAGGTGTTGCCTACAATGAGGCCTACCCGACGCAGGACTTCTTTGTCGTTACCAAAGTCTACAATAACGAATTTGATTAGGTTGCTTCCGAGGAAGTCCTTAAAATCCTGGCACTCAACGTCGGCATGGCATATGTGGTAGGCCAAGCATAAGTCATGCACGCAAACCTGGATCACGGCGGGCTTCTTCCTCTCTTCGTCCTTTAGATCCTTCTCTCATCCCAGGACTGTGGTGTACTCAACATCTAGCCCAGCGACCCACTCATCATCTGAGTTTTCGAACATGCGTCTGAAGCGAGAAAGGCATCCTTTCACCGTCGCGGAAGAACGGGTGTAGATGACGTCGAACTCATCGCTGGTGATGGTTCTAACCTTGTACTCACCGCCGATCCTGGAGATTTGGGACACCATGGATTTGGGAGGAGGGTTAGGATTAGTGGAACCGTCGTAATGTGAATGGACGGGACGACTAGGAGCGAACTGCCATAGTATTGAAGGACGTGCGGGGACGAGTAGGAGCGAACTGCCAGCATGCGAACGGCAGGGTAGTGGCTTTCCATTCTCCCATGATACGGGCTTCCGAGAGCCCTTGGATCTGAGATCGAACGGTTGCATGGCGTGATTCTAGACCTATGGGTGAATATCCTATCCTGGAGGGTTATTCTACAAATTTTCAGCAACTTAGCATGCGACCGTTTGATCTCAGATCCAAGGGCTGCCAGTAGCCCGTATCGTGGTCGCGCCTACCACGACCGTCGCATCGCTCGTGCGATCGCGCCCTTGGAGATTTAACACGGTGCATTAGGCTATCTGATGTTTGGCATGTTATACATAGTCATCACTTAGTCACTCATACTACAAGAAGGTTGGCTATAAGTGTATTTTTTTACTCCTCTCTATCTCTTTCTTCGTACTCCCTCTGTCCCATAATATAAGAACGTTTTTGACACTAGTGTAGTGCCAAAAACGTTCTTATATTATGGGACACATGGAGTACTAGTATTTATTACATTTGCCAAGGAGTGACCTCTTCCAATGAAATGGTGTTGCTAAGTTTGCTTCATTTAATTAGCTATAGACTCAAAATTGTCTTTTCACCTAGGTACACGTGCTCAGCACCGTTTCTTCCTTGTGTCACCAAACTAGTCTCTCTCTTCTTGAATAATTTGCCACATCAGACTTTATGCCTATGTGGCAAGCTTAAGCACCTGTAGGAGCAAGTAAAAGTAAGTACAATAGTGCGCTTTACATGGCATTTTTGCATATGTGGAGGAAATAGAGGCAAGGAAAAATTGGAGAAGTGGGCTCTCATGCAAGAGCTAGCCTCTACTACATGGTGGAGCATTGGGAGAGGCACCTGTATGGAGGTGGTCAGGAATCTGGGAGACTCACACCGGTCGTAGCGCCGCAGTTAAAATGATAATGGCAAGTCAAATCACGGGGCCCCACCTGTCCAGCAGTAACTCGCTGTCAAATCACACAACCCTGCGTTTGCAGCAGCCTACTCCCTCGTCTTCTCGCGTCTCTGTCGAAGCAACTAAAGCGCCATGTTACAGTAACATATTATGTTACCACAAGCACCTCTTTCCTCATTAAATAGTTGCCACATAAGCAAAATTGTCTTGGGATGTGTTAAGTTACTACCTAAGTTACTCCCACTATGGCTAGCCTAAGAAACAACGTGAGAGTTAATGCACCACGCCTATGTGTTTACTATTTGGTTTTCGTAAGACGACTTAATACTCACCTAGACAGAGGGAGTATTCGATTTGAAAGCGGGCGGCGCAGTTCCCGATACGGCTTTAATGCAGACGAGGGAGGGAGTAGCGGTCCCCGATATGTTGAACGGCCAATGCATCCTCCTCAATTAATGCATGAGGGAAGTAATGGGAGGAGGTCCGGGAAAAGAGGTTGCACGATGTGAATGCAACGCAGTTTGCCCTCATTGCCCTCATATAAAGGCGCCCCTCCATTCCAATGGATCTACCACATCGTACGCACCTAAGCATTTGCCTAAGCAACTACACTAAGCGCAAAAGAGCTCACTCCAGACCCATGGCGGCGATGCGCGTGAGCGGCCAGCGGCTGTGCCAGATGGTCCACGACGCCGGCCTGCGGCATGGCGCCGAGGATCATCTCCAGATGGTGTTGGAGACTGGCTGGTGGATGGCCGCCGTCGACGCCAACTATGACTCTCAGTTGGACCAGATGATCGTTGACACCAGCAACAAGTTCACCGTCATCAAGAAGCTCGCGGACGACATCGCCGTACTCCTCCAGCCCGCGCGCCAGGGCTCCTCATTGCCTGCCACCCTAATCGGCCTCCATGGCCGGAACCTCTTTCAAGCACTGGTGGCCTTGCGACTGCCTGCCGACGCCACGAAGAATATCCACCTGGAGGTCGCGCTCACCGCGAGGTGCCTCGCCCTGCAAGAATTCGTCGACCTACACATCCACGTGTACGAGCAAATCGTGTACATAGGTATCTACAATGCCAGTGAGGACGCTATGAGGTTGGCCTTCCTCAACTGGCTGGAAGCCTTGGATGCCTTTGCTGAGAAGCACCTCAACCTCGCCACAAAAGCCGCCGCTCCTTAGCCGCCGGTCGGTGGCCCGGCACACTAAGTTGAGGAGGAGGAGGTCATACATTCGTGGATCCATCTTTCTTCTTGCCTTCTGTAACCACCACTGCGATCGCATCATCATGGCCTTAATTCTTATTGTGCTGTTGCATTCTCGTTCCAGTCAATACCGACATGTGTGATCCCTTTGCTTAATTATATGCATCATTGTAACTAGGACTCGATCCATCAATTTATAAGTTATGCTTAGCTTTTCCATCAACTTCGTGCAACGTGTGGGCATCTTGCTAGAAACACTAAAATATGTCTATATAATCCGTATGTGATAGTCCATTTGAAATCTCAAAAAGATAAATATTTAGGTACGGAGGGAGTAATATATTAGGAGTATATCATGCACACAAAGGCAGAGGAGCGGTGGGGCCGAGAGGGATGAGGGGCACGTCGAGGGGATGAGGATCCCCTGACGCGAACAATCCTACCATTCTGTCACTGACATGTGGGACTCATAAGCGTGGGTCCCACCTGTCAGCGAAGGAAAGGCAGGGCAAGGCAGTGATAGCCACGTCAGAGGATCCATGTCCACGTGGGGGGACGTCGTGCCGTGGGTTGGAGCGGCGTCGTGGGAATCACGTGTGGGTGTGGCAGTGGTACAAACAAGAAACGTGATGGTCGCCGTGGTTCAACTTCCATGGAGAAGCTGTCATGTCTGCTGAGACATGTATATCAAAACTAGAGTGTTTATATTTCAAGCACGTGAACAAGTATTATTCTACTACTTTGGATCCATTGCAACGCACGGGCCAGCACATTGGTAGTAGTAGTGTCCATCTCTATCTCTAGAGGCCTTCCCTCGTTCATCCTTTTCTCTCACAAGATAAACTACTCATATAAATGCATCTTGATGTTCCGTGGAATGCACGAGGATGTTTCCTTGGGGGTCTCTCCAGCGCGGCGTGGTTGTAGTTGCAAGTTGACGCCCCTTGAGATGCCGACGTTGAGGGGCACTCGGATTTCCTCCGATGAGCAGGTAAGATGAGTTTGATCACGTAGTAAATGCATTCTAAAGACTACTTCCGTGTCCATTTCCTAATTCTCCCCCTGCCCACTGTTTCACAGGTTAGGCTCGGTGCGAGTGGAGATTGGCTTGCATATGTATGGGAGGGTGCCAACATCAATTTGCACAACATTTACAACGGTGACACCGTTCCCATAGAACCTTTGTCCAACATTGGGATCAGCCATGCAATGGGCCACCGCATGAATTGGTATGATGGAACCACAGTGAGATTGAATAAGAAAGCACGAACCTTGCACATGGCGGTCAAAGGCGGACCATGTTGTCTGCGGCCGATTTGTTGCCGTACGAGTAGGAAGACGCCGTGCTCCTTTCTAACCGCATCTTTGCGGTGACAAACCAGGGGACTTATTTTGTATGGGACACATCCTACGATATACTCCCTCTCTCCCAGTTTATTTGTTTTGAATCTTTTCGTTTTGTAAGTTTCAAATTCAAATTTAGAGCTCTCCATCACATGTTGAGATTACAATGTCCATTAAATCGTTGCGTGCATGTATAGTAAAGAAACAAATCTCGAGTTTGGCATGAGTTCCTGCTGCGGGAGCACCACAAGCCCTGGCGCAGGAGTTACATTTCCCTCTCAGGGCCATCGGGACTGAGCTTCAGTGCCTTACTACACCTACCTTTGAGTCAATAACATGTGGACCCGATAGGTGACTGGTCCACATGTAATGCTCCCGTAGGCAGAGGGGCAGTGGGGCCAAGAGGGGTGAGCCGCAGGTTGGGGGACGTGTGGTTTCATGGGTTCGAGCGGCATCGTGGGAATCGCGGGTGGCTGTGGTAGAAACTTGATGCTCGCCGCATTTTAGGTGGCCCACATGTCATGCACACAAAGGCAGAGGGGCAGTGCGGCCGAGAGGGGTGAGGCGCACGTCGGGGGGCGTGGTGCCATGGGTTGGAGAGGCGTCGTGGGAATCGCGAGATGAAACGTGATGGTCGCCGTAGTTGAACTTCCATGGACAAGCTGTCATGTCTACGGACACATGCACTGCATACCGATCACTGGAAGGAGTAGCAGAGAAAGCTATATATGCGGATAAATAGTTCCTTATAGTCAAGCGGACCCACGCTACTACTCTGTTCCAAAGACATGCACACCATCGAAATAGTCCATCTATATCAATATACACCGAGAGGGAATAATTTTTTTACAAGAGAGGAAATAGTTTATCCATCCATAATGCCCTCCTGCTGGTGCAGCCTTTTCTTCTTCTTCTTCTTCTTCTTCTTCTTCTTCTTCTTCTTCTTCTTCTTCTTCTTCTTCTTCTTCTTCTTCTTGTTCTCATTCTCTGTGGGAGACGGCTTCGCAACAAGCTCTTTGGACCTTGTAGCTATCTCGAAACTCACACGGGCATCGAGGGCAGCATATTTTATCCGCTCGTACGTCAAGGGATAATTCTCCCATCCAGACGACCTTAATGCCACCGTCTCGTCACCCTTCTGAAGATTTGTACCGAGCAAAAAATTTTCTACGTCGAATAGGGATGGTGTCTGTTTATCACAAACTTCTACAGGAATTTTGATTCTGGTTTGTAGGTCAGCGATGCTTTTCAAATCAAGGTTGTACGGCTCCAGCTTTTGTTTGTCCCCTTCGATGGCTGCCCCACAGAAGTATACGTCCTCCCGAGACAAGAAATCGTGAAGCTCACCTGGTATGGAGGGTGAGTGTATGATGTGGTACACCAAAACATCATCTTCGAGGCACAGCTGAAGGACGGCGGCGCGTTGGATCTTCCCAGGGGCACGCTCCGTGTACTCTGCGTCGAGACCGATGACCCTCGTCTCTACCTTTTTGAGGGAGTTGGATACATTGTTGATCCACTGCCGAACAACCCTTGGGTGGACGGTGACGGTGGCAACTATGCGCATCGAGCCTTCGACAAGGACATGTTGGACGCTAAAAACCTGCATCTCAATCTCTTTCGTCATTTGGAACCGCTGGAACGGAGGACTATGGTTTGGAGAATTAGGATTAGATGGCTAGTCTAACTGAAGTAGTAGATGATTATTTAAAGAGGTTAAAACAATGTGAACGCAGTGGGGTTTGGATGCAAATGAAGACGAAGGGGAGGTGAAGAAGCCGAGGAGAATCGGTTCCCGATGGAGAAGGAGTAAATGGGAGAAGTGGCGTGCAGGCAGTTGATTAGACGGCTAGGTAGACTAAACGAAAAGGCTATGCGGGTAGACTGATGAGTCGTACCTGTTCGTGTACGTGCCCATCCTTCCTGATAGGTGGGACCTATGCAAACAGATAAAAAATGTGTCGTAGTTTTTTTTAGCGCGTGAGTGGGAGACACAACATTCTCTGGTTAAGGAATACTCCCTCCGTTTAGGTGCGTATAAGTCACCTCATGAAAATCAGGTTTTCCCAAAACCTTAGGCCTCCTTTGGTTTGGAGGAATTTTGTAGGATTTTCATAGGATAGGATTTTTATAGGAAAAATTCCTTCAGAGCTCTTTGGTTTGTAGGAATGAAATCCTATTCCTATGGAGGAATTCTTCCTATCCTCCACATTTCATAGGAAAATAAACATTAACCTAAACTCAATGGAAAAAATCCTATGGTGTGAATCAAAGGGCATCTCCTTTTCTATTCCTATGCAGAGGATTTGAGATGCATGTCATCTCATTTCCTATGACTTTTCTATTCCTATGATTTTTCAATCCTATGAACCAAAGGAGGCCTTAGGCATGGAGCATTAACTTCCTGCTCGATCCCCTCCCAGCCTCATTAGCCAGCGTTCTCTTCCTCTGCTGCCGCGTTCTACCTTTCCATTTTTCCTCTTCTCAAGTGTGGAACGATCTGCATGCCGTCCTTGATGCACCAGAACGACCACTACATGCATCGCGGCAGAGCGTTGATTGGGCATGCACGAGAATTTGGTTCTGCTCGCAATATGGATGATACCTGAATGATGAAGTGAACATGCATGCTAGCACGGGAGACCTATTTACGCTATACAATATTGGAGTACTCATGTACCTACTACTACTAGTAGTAGTAGTAGTACAACTGTGGTACACTTGATGGTCAAAATACTATTCATCCGGTCCTCACAGTGAAGTGACAACACCCTGCGCCTGACACTAGTCCAGGTGGCGTGTTCGACTTACCAAAGTCAGCCTCACCCTGTGCACAGTGCAGTCTGTCACCGTCGCTGTACAGCACATTGGCGCCTCGCCTCGTATCTCTCTCCGCTCCCATAGCACCACTCCATCTCCATCTCCTTTTCCGTCTCCATCTCACTGTGACCCCGTGTACCGTCGCCTCACTCGCCTCCCCAGTACCACTATTCCCTCACTAGCCGCTCCAGCACCAACATCCTTCTCCCCCGTAAATCAAGCCCCCTTCCAAACTCCACCATGGCCGAACGCGAACCGCGCAACATCCATATGAGCCGCGATTGGAGCAATCTCCCCAGTGACATCCTCGACCTTTGTTGTTCGTGTATGGATATGTTGAGCGCCCTGCGGCTGGCTGCATGCTCGAGGGACATGCACACGGCCATCGTCGAAGCGAGGCCTAAGCTTTTCAAGACACCCTGCTTGCTGCTATCTGGTCTTGCGAGATTCACTCACCATGATACGGAGGCATGCATGATGCCCCTCGACTTCAATCCAATCTCCATTAGCCGAAACTTCTTTGCAGGTATGTAGTGGGTCGCCGTACATCATTTCCCTCGACATCGATCCGATCACCATCGCCCGAAACTTCTTGGCAGGTATGTATTGGGTCGGCATGAACTCCCACTGGATGGCTGCCTTCAGAGAAGACGGTAAAAAGTTCATGCTCGTGAACTTCCAGACCTCCCATGAGATTATCCTTCCTCCGTTGGATTATATAGAGTATTACCATCGCGGTCCAAGTCATCTAGATTACTACGTCAGTTGGACGGACCTTGTTTTGCAGAAGATTGTAATTTGCCAAGTGCCCACACAACACGCGAATTACGCAGACTTCAAGCTAATTGCCTTGTTCGACCGCAGACTCGCATATCTTTACGCCGGTGCCTTGTTTAGCTGGAGACAACTCGGCTCGCAGTGGATCATCGTCAAAGCTGATACACACTTCTGTGATGCTATTGAACACAATGGCATCATCTACGCGATCGACAAAGCATATGGCACCACGTATTGCTGGGACGGCGCGTGTAAGTTGTTTCCTCTCATGTTAGTTTCCTCATTTTCATGATGTAGAAACATGCACCACATTGTTGGTTTCATCTAACCATACATTAGGGAAGTAATTGTGCATATGGAGAACTCTATATTTGGAAGTAGTGAAATCCTGCAATGCTTACCATGTGTACATACCTATATTCGCCCTTCAGCAATCAATGGCTAGAATAATATCCTCACAAAATTTTTGCCCACAGAACATGAGTATATAACAATGCATGGTCTGTTAGTTACCTTGAAGAATTTGTTTGTGAGGACAAAACATGATTACATAACATGCATGACATGGTAGTTTCCTGTGAAGAATCGATTGTGAGATAACATGAGTATAACCATGCATGGCACTTCTATATTTTCAAACCCAGTATACATTTCCCTGTATTTTCCTCCCAGTTCCAACAGGGACATATCAATGTTGTTTCTTGCATTATCCTACTCATACTCTGAACAATGTTGATCTTACATTAACAATGCCTGTCCTTTTTGATACGATGTAGTGTCCCTACAGTTACTGCCCTTTGTAATCACACCACCTTTGCCAAAAACAGGGAAGCACAACTGGTTCCTCGCTCGATCAGACGACGGCAAAAGACTGATGATCATTCGGACACATGAGACGGAAAAGTTATATTGTAAAAACCCCACTATATACAAGCACCGTGTAATACGTGAGTATCCGGACAGTGGCTGTTACGTCTATGAGTAGGATACCAGCTTGTTGGGGCCTTTAGGATTTTTTAGTTGGAGGCGGGTAAACAGCCTTGGTTCACACTCTCTGTTTCTCGGACTCAATTATCCGATTAACCAGGAGATCACCGTTGGCAAGGACCTTGATGGCAAAGAGGCTCTGTTGGCTATGGAAAACTGTGTCTACACGGCGAGGCCTAGGAGTTCGGGAGCAAACTCCCCTGATTGTCAATGATACAGCCTGCAGCCAAAAGAAGGTGAGAATGACAAAGGCATCCGGATTAACTTTGATCCTTGGATGTCTCAATTACGACAGGCAGTGATGTGGTTCGAGCCTTCAGGTTGATAGGTAATTGGGTTGTTGCATCGAAAGGGTGGAGTACTGGTGTCTTCGGATCACTGGTCGCTGAAGCGGGGCTGCAAATTATGATGGTGTTGGATCATCTCTTCGAATGAATTTGTTGTCTTTGCTGCTGGTTCTGGATGGGTAGTTCTTTCTTTTGTTATGCATATTCCTTGTCATTTGGTCATCCTCGTCTATGTCACTCTTACTATGTAATAGTTGCTTCTGTTTAGAATGTCATTCTCATCTGGATCACGAGAGTCTGAGCGCTGCAGATGGGTGCGTTTTGGTGGTGTAGCAAGACTTCTTATGAACTATCATGTCTTGTTGTTTATGTCAGCAGTAGTCACTAGTCAGTGTTTGAATGTTGTATATATCGTTGTTTCGAACTGTTTATTGTCTCGAACTACTGGTGGGCTAAATGAGGGCATCACCAATCTCCAGTGTTCAGAGTATATCTCCTTTTTTCAAGTTATATAATTTGAGCTCAGTGTCTTTTCGATGATGTACACTTGTTTGGGCCAGTGAGGTGTCGTTGAATATGGGCCGAGTAGTAACGCAATGCCAAACAGGTCAATTATGACTCTCAGGCCGGGCTCTCCAAAAAAGAAAGAATAAGGACTCTTAGGCCGACATGTGGGCGCCACCGGTGTTTTCGTGCGCTTGCGCACCGAGAGCATATTGGCGCGTGCTCGAAATTCATGCTACCCTTTCATCCCCAGTCTCCCGCCCTTCCCCCACCTCTGGAATCTCGATTCCTACTCCAGTTCCCCCAAATCCCCCTCCTGTACTCCCTGTACTCAAGCGCACTATCATGTCGCCGGTCAACGCGGATCTCCGAGCCGGAGATCCTGAGGTCCGTCCTGCCTTCGGTCGCTGCGTGCTGTCGCTCAATAGTGGCATGGCGGCGCTTGACGACCAGTTTGCCGGCAAAGTGCTGATGGTAACCATCAACGGTGACCGGCCTCCCGTCTCGCCGGATGACCTTGTCAAAGCTCTTGGCATTGCGCACAACATCCAAATAAGTGACTTGCTCGTCGAAGTCTGTCCGCCACCGGCTGATTTCTTCATCAGGTTCTGGACAACTTTCGACTGCAGTCGTGTGTTCAAATCTTCCCGACGTTTGTTCTGCGATGGCGCGCTGGTGAGCTTTGATCGGTGGCACCCAGGATGGGGCTCGGTGCCCTCTGAGCTTGAGTTTTTAACAAAGCTTACCTTCCACGGCATGCCTCGATGTGCTTGGAACAACGAGTCCATGAACGAGCTTATCAACGACCTTGGAGGTGAGCTCGTAAGTATGTTTGTTCCTCCAGATAGCAGGGCTCTGACGGTTATGGCATGGATGAAGAAGCCGTCCACCATACCGAAGGTGATTGGTGTTGAGATACCGGTGCAGGAACCGGGGTTGTACTATTCGTCGCCACCAAGGCCGCCGCGGACCACGTTAGGGATGTACCTGTATCAAGTGTTTGTGCATGTCGAAGAAGTGGTCAATCCATCAATCGAAGTCCTGCCGCCGCCGCTGGTGCCAGGGTCCGTCGATGACGTCCATTACAGGAGTCAAAGTCAGACTTTCCCCGTGTTGCTCGGAACGATGGATGGCACAGGGCCTACTCCATCGCGCGGCGGAGGCCACTGCTTCTTTGGGAGAAGAGACAGGGCTGGCTGCCTAGATGTGCTCTAATTTGAGGTAACAACTGAATCTTGTCAGATACTAGTTAAATCCGAGCTATGGGTGTGAAGCACTGATATGCCAGTACATTTGATTGTGACCTGTTCTAATTTTGTACCTGAACTTTTTTTAGAAAGGGTTGTACGTCAACTTAATGTGCTAGCAGAACTTATTGTGTTGTCTGTGTGTTTTCTTTGCACAACATTCAAGATATTTCTTCGTCATTGATAAAGACGATGAACCGTTATGTACGACTTCGTTGGTTTCAACATAGCCCTTCCCGTAGCGATCCACTGCTTCCATCCTGATTGTGCCGCCTACGTGAAATTTTTGTATGCAAGTTCAGTGTGCTATGATGTTCTATATGATTGTGTCAACTATATAAGTTTTTACTGAGCATCAGCAATACATATGGCTGAAAGATGTATTTACGAGCATCGGCCCATGGGTCTCTCTCTCTCTCTCACACACACACACGCACACGCACAAGAGGGACCCGTTGAATTATTTATTTGCTCGTGACAGCTTTTAATTAGGTTCCACTGTAATCTAACTTTTTTCTTAAGTTATTAATTGAGCTCAGTGGCTTCAAAAAGTTGTACAGAAGCCTTGTTTGGGCCTTTCCGGCGTCGCTGAATGTGGGTTGAGTAACCATGTTAGGTTGTACTGTACTACACAGGCCTTTTTCGCTATTTTTTTAAATAATACATTTTTTTATTAATTTTCATAAATATTATGCTGGGTAATTTTTTTCAAAAATAATACACCGTCGGCCCGCTGCAGGCCGACTGGGCCTAGTCGGCCCACAGCCGGCCGATTGGATTCCAGTCGGCCTACAGCTGGCCGACTGACCCCTGTCGGCCCACTATGGGTTGATTGGGTCCTGTCGGCCCACCGTGGACCGACTAGAGCTAATTGGCTCGCTGTGGGCTAATTGTTTTTGTAAAAGTGTTAATCATGTATTTAAAAAAATATGTGTATTGTGACCTCCTCCGCTCGCTGTGGGCCCAGCGTTGACTAAAAAATATGTTTTAAAAAGTGTTAATCATGTATTTAAAAATTGTTAAATGTGTGTATAAAATTTTTTCCTTATCTATACAATTTTTTTTAAATGTGTGTGTAAAAAATAGCTTTTTTTCAACATCAGCAATGTAACTGGGCCGACAGTTGTACACAATATCCGGGTGAACTTGTTATTCTCCGCCCCGCTGGGCTGCAAACTTTCCTAGGAGGTATGCATTAGGCTTAACAAGAAAATGGACTTTAAGAAATAATAAATGGGATGTAATTATAATAACTGGACAATTACTATGCACCAAACACGTAATTAGTTTGAAAAATATATTATTTTTGAAATTTGAAAATTTTAATTTCATTACTTGTTGCGCGCGCAATATTTCATTGGATTTTAACGTAATACAACTTTATTTTGAAATTATATTTAACCTGACTAGAAATTTCGGATAAAAATATTTCAGATCCCATCAAAATGTGGGAATTTTTTTGAATTCTGTTTTGAGCGGTTGTTTGAAATTATTAATCGTTGTCCTAACTAGAAGTTCGGCTGTACTTTTAACAAACTGTAAATGGGTTGTAGTAAATTACATTAGAATTAAAAAATGGGCTGTACATTCTTACAAATCGAAAATGGGCTATATATTCTCTGCCAAATCCGAGCTGTGGGCCTACAAAGTTGACGCGTACCAAGGGCTTTGTCAACTTAGTCAATATAAACGATTCTACCTGCAGTGATCGTACGATGTCCATCCAACGGCCGTAGTGCTTCTTCAACCTCTGGTCTTCTTGCTCCAGCCGCCCAAAGTAGCGCCGGCCGTGTCGCGTGCTCCTGCCTCCCGTGGCCGGCTGTGATGCCGCGGAGGCCTCACTGCCCCGTACTACTCCCACCGCTGGCTAGGCCATCCCTCTATTCACCCACACCCCCTGTTATTCTGCGGCGACGGCAACCTCACACCGCAGCCGAACCAGTGAACCCTCGTACTCCTCTCCGCGCGGGCTTCCACTGTTGCGTCTTCCCTGGCTCCGCGTCGTCCCCTTCCTAGGCCTCGCCATCGTCCACTGCCCTGGTGCTCTCGGCGCGGCGTGGTCAACATGGTCAAGGAACGAGTTCCATCGGACGTGGACTGTACGTGGAGAGGCTGACAGCTGGGTCCACGGCCGCAGCAAGGAAGTGCCTCCTTATTACGCGAAAAATAATGTTTCCTCCACCTGACAGCAGGGACCCACCGGACGGGCCACCGTATTTCGTGAAAAAAACGTTTCCCCCTGACTGGTGGGACCCACCAGCTACACCTTCGCACGCAAGGAAGTGCGTCCGGGCAAAAAAAAACGATTCGCCCCCCTGACTGTTGGGACCCACCAGATACATCTTCGCACGCAAGGAAGTGCGTCCGGGCAAAAAAAACCAAAACGATTCGCCCCCCTGACTGCTGGGACCCACCAGCCCCCCAACTGCTGGGACCCACCAGCTACATCTTCGCACACAAGGAAGTGCGTCTGGGCAAAAAAAATGATTCGCCCCCTGACTGCTGGGACCCACCAGCTACATCTTCGCAGGCAAGGAAGTGCCTGACAGTCGGGACCCACCTGGTCGAAGCGTACGTAGCGTTGTCATTCTGGTCGCGAACGTGTACGTACATATATACTGGTGGATGTAGAGGTGCGCACGTGTCGTAGTAGAGGCACGCACGTAGCATGTACACGTACGTACAGCGGCCAGGGTGCAAGAAAGAAAATACGGCCACGTATGTGTACATACGGGCGGGGTCTCGAACGCCTACTCGCGCATACGTACGGCGAGGGCTCGTGTACATGGCTGGGTCGAAACGGAGAAACAGCGTCGTCGTCGTGTTCATGGGTCGGAACGGAATGCGTGGTCGTGTTCATTGGGAGGGCTTGGACGGAAGAGGCGATGGAAACGAGGCCTGGCGTACCGCACAACGGAGGAAACAGACCTCCTACGGTCGAAACGGAGGTCCTGTTGATCGGGAGGGGTGTGGTGTACCACAAAACGGAGGAAACGGACCTCCTATGGTCGAAACGGGGGTCCTGTTGATCGGGAGGGGTGTGGCGTACCGCAAAACGGAGGAAACGGACCTCCTACGGTCAAAACGGGGGTCCTGTTGATCGGGAGGGGTGTGGCGTACCGCAAAACGGAGGAAACAGACTTGTGTTGGAGCGCTACGGTCGAAACGGGGGTCCTGTTCATCGGGAGGGGTGTGGCGTACCGCAAAACGGGACTCCACAGGATACTGTTCATCTCCACCGTCGACCCCCTCCAGCCTCCACGAGCTACTGTTCATCCACCGTCGACCTCCTCCAGCCTCCACTGGCTCCTGTTCATCTAGCCTCCACCGCGCGCTACTCCACCGGATACTGTTCAACCACCCCTCCACCGTCTACTGTTCATCTAGCCCTCCACACCATGGGGTCCTGTTCAACTACCCCTCCACGGGCACCCCTCCATCGTCTAGTGTTCATCCTGCCCTCCACTCCACGGGGTCCTGTTCATCAACCCCTCTACGGGCACCCCTCCACCGTCTACTGTTCATCCAGCCCTCCACCACACCACGAGGTCCTGTTCATCCAGAGGCAACGCCACCGCTCACTGTTCATCCACCCCCCCTCCCCCGCAACGCTCATTGTTCATCCCATCGATCGGCTTCAGTTAGCAGCAGTAGCCAAGGAATCGCTCGATCGGGTTCAGTTAACAGCCATCGATCGATCGCTCGGGTTCAGTAACGCGTAGCCTGTAGTGCAATCGCTCGGGTTCAGTTAGAGCCCAACGCCTTGCTCGGGTTCAGTTAGAGCCAACGCCTTGCACACACGCGCGTACGTGTACGAGAGAAACGCGCATCGCTCGGCCCCCGACCTCCCACAGTAACCGAGAACTCCCCTAAATTTTCCTCCCCCTCGCTTCTACCATGGTTTTTTCCGTCATGGACGGCCCAAAGAATGTCATGCAGCTGCGTCTCCGGCCTGCCCAGGACGAAAAGCCCATTTTCTGTCATAGAAGTAGGAGCCCACCACATCTATGATGATACCGGGTTTTGTCACAATTATCGTCATAGAAGTGTCATATGTATGACAGAAAAAAATTTCGTTTGGCCCAAAATGTCACGGATGTGTCTTTTTTTTGTAGTGTGAAGACGTACGACTACATCAACCGCGTTGTCATAACGCTTCCGCTTACGGTCTATGAGGGTACGTGGACAACACTCTTCCCCTCTCGTTGCTATGCATCACCATGATAGATCTTGCGTGTGCGTAGGAATTTTTTGGAAATTACTGCGTTCCCCTACAGCTCTAATCTCCATTTTCGCCTGATCTCTCTCCCTAGCCAATCAAACTTGTTGATTTTCTAGGGATTGGGTGAGAAGGGCCCGATCTACTCTTCCACAAAGAGAAATTTGATTCCCCCCACTAATCCCTTGCGAATCTTGCATTGGTACTCTTGGGTGTTTGAGCACCCTAGACGGTTGAGGTCACCGCGGAGCCATATTCCATTGTGGTGAAGCTTCATGGTGTTGTTGGGAGCCTCCAATTAAGTTGTGGAGATTTCCCCGACCTTGTTTGTAAAGGTCCGGTCACCCCCTCCAAGGGCACCAATAGTGGAATCACGGCATCTCGCATTAAGTGAGGGCGTGAGAAGAATACGGTGGCCCTAGTGGCTTCTTGGGGAGCATTGTGCCTCCACACTGCTCGAACGGAGATGTACTTACCTTCAAAAGGAAGGAACTTCAGTAACACATCCTCGTCTTCACCGGCTCCACTCTTGGTTATCTCGTACCTCTACTTGTGCAAGTTTACTTTGTGTTGCATCTCTTGCTTGCTTGTGTACTTGTTGTTGTTGCATCATATAGGTTGCTCACCTAGTTGCATATCTAGACAACCTACTTTGATGTGAAGTTTAATTGGTAAAGAAAAGTTAAAAAATTGTTAGTTGCCTATTCACCCCCCTCTAGTCAACTATATCGATCCTTTCAATTGGTATCAGAGCCTCATCTCTTTATTAAGGACTTTGCCGTCTGAAGAGTATGGTTGACACCGTAGACGGTGAGGAGGAGCACTTCGGTGTGATTCCGTCCTCGTCTATGGCCGATGGGGGAACCTCGGTCTCACGTGAGGAGTTCAATGTGGCCTTGGACACATTGAAAACCTCCATGACGGCCGAGGTCAAACGCATGCTTAAGAAATTTCTTGATGGTCTTAAATTGTCCACCGCACCGTTGGAAGTGGTTGATCCTACTAACAAGGTGACGGATGCTAACTCCAACAAGGGGGAAGCTACTAGTGAGAAAGTTCCTTCTTCTGGTGGTAGAAATGGTAGTGGCATCTTTGCCCATGTGGAACCTCCACTTACCTATGGAGGATCGATTCCCTCCACTCATTTAAATCATGCTGGTTCTCCTTCTAAGATTGTGAAAAATGAGGATTTTGACGCTTGGGTCTATCTCTTTAAGTGTCATTTAAATAATGTTAATACTAACCTTTGGAGAATCATTGAGCAAGGTTTCTATCCGCATGACTCAAGCAACTTCACCCCTAGAGAAGCCGCGGATCATCAATTCAACGAGAATGCTCTATTCATCATCCAAGATGCAATCCCTGCCGAAGATATTGCGCATCTCCGACCATTCACCGTGGCAAAGGAAGCATGTCACCATGTTGTTTCCCTTTACAAGGGAAGCACAAGCATTCAATGCTCCAACTATGAAGTGGTGTAAGATGAAGCCGATGAATTTGCCATGAATGAAGGTGAAGAACCTCGTGAGCTCTACCGGAGACTAACCACACTCGCCGTCTCACTCTGAGATCATGGGAGCAAGGATACAAATGACAATTGGATCAAGCGGAAGTTTCTCAAAGCCACGATGCCTTACCATAAGGCCATGTCCTCCGTCAAAGGCCGGACTTCCACACCTTGTCCTCAAGTGAAGTGTTGGATGAGTTTGTGGCAATGAGTATCTTGGACAAGACCGCCGATAATGCGGTGTTGCGTTCTCAAAGAGCAAAGAAGCCCAACCTTGCCTTGAAAGCCAAGGATAGTGTGGAAGAAGAGGAGGAAGAGGAAGAAGAGGAGAGCAACCCCGAGGATACAAAATATGATTATCATGAGCACATGGCTCTCGCTGCAAGATAATTTTGGAGCTAGAAGAACTCAAGGCCCAACTTCAACAAGAGCAACTCAAGTGGCGCCAAGGGCAAGCAACGTGTGAGGACTTGCTACAATTGTGGCAATGTGAGCCACTTTGTTGCGGAGTGCGCCTATGAGAAGATGGAAGACAATGGTGGCAAGCTCATCCGAAAGGACAAGGCCAAGTCTTTCCCCAACAAGAACCACTTCCCCAAGAAGACTCCTCCCAAGGGATTGGTGGCACAAGAAGAGTACAATGAGGATGAAGATGGTGAGACGGTTGCCATGGCCTCCGTGGCCATTGCGACAACTCCACGGGCGTCCCTCTTCGACTCACCCAATGAGAACATCACCGCCAAGTGCCTCATGGCTAAAGCCACCAACAAGGTAACCCCCAACATAAAAACTACCATCATTACTCATCCTTCTTTGGTGGATTGCATTGATGAAAGTGGGGTCCAACATGGAGGAAAATGAATTTGAGTCTTTTATGAGTAAGCTCAAGGGTAAATCCAAGAAGCACTTCGTTCCTCTCTTGGAACAACTTGGTGAAGCCAATGACATGATCGAGGCTCACAAAGACACCATCTCTAAGATGGAGGGGCATAGTCGTGAATATGCTGATGAGATATCGGATCTCTCTAATGCTCTTAAGGAAGAGCGCGGTCATCGCTTGGATCTTGAGGAGTCACACAACGATGACCATGCTAAGTTAAAGAAAGATCTTGATCATGCTCTTGTTGTATCTCGTGTGCTAAATTCCGAGAAGGCCAAACTTGGGCTTGATCTTGCTAGACTCAAGGAGGAGTTTGATATACTTGACAAGGCTCACAAGGACTTGAAGAGTACTCATGCTAGTATTAAAGAGTCTCATTATCAACTCCAAGTGAGGCTAACCAAGGAGAAAGCCACTTTTCCTCACATGGTTTTAATTGATAATACAAATGCTACTAACCCTTGTTGTGAGCATGTGCATCTTGTTGAGGAGAATGCAAAGTTGAAGGAACAACTTGAGAAAGGCCTTGTGTCGTGCATACAAGGTGAGAAGAACCTCAATGATCTTTTGAGCAATCAAAAGGAAGTTGTGGCTAAGGAAGGGATTGGGTTCTCACCCAAGTCCAAGAACAAGAAGAAGAATGACAAAGCCAAACGACCTCCTCCTCTCATGCAAACTTTTGTCAAAGAGGGAGAGGGTGCCTCTAAGGAGAAGAAGAACAATGTGAAGGGTGGTGGTGTCAAGAAGAGCAATGCCACCCCTTCCAATAATGCCGGCGACTTTAACCCTTCCTATGCGTTATGCCATGCTAGTGATGGGCATGTTTATGCTAAATTTGTTGGTTCTCCTTATGAGTACATTGAATGGTCTACTTGGATTCCTAAGACCCTTGTCACTAAAATCAAAGGACCCATTACAAAATGGGTACCTAAAATCAAGCATTGATCTCTTGTAGGTGTTTGCTTCCGGTGGGGGATCATGGTTGCTCGATAGTGGAGCCACTAATCATATGACCGGAAGCAGGGACTTGGTGGTGGACGTGCACAATATTCCATCTATCCCCACCAATGTCGAGTGGGGTGATGCCTCGTCCTCTAAGGTATTGGGGCTTGGCAAGGTTGTCATCTCTCATGATCTCACGATCGAGAAGGTCATGCTTGTTGAGTCCCTTGCATACAATTTACTTTCCGTTCATCAACTTGCAATCATGGGCTTTTCCACTTTCTTTGATATTGATACCGTGCCCTCTTTGGAGCAAGACTCTTAAAGTAGCCTTTGTTGGGCATGTCGAGAACGGTCTCTATGATTAACTTTTCGAAGCGACCCACTACGACCGCGACATGCCTAATGGCTAAAGTTGACGTGGGATGGCTTTGGCATCGCCATTTAGCCCATGTCAATATGAGATCTTTGCAAAGTCTTCTCAAGGGGGGCCATGTCCGTGGACTAACAAATGTTAGTTTTGCCAAAGATCGTGCTTGCAGTGCTTGTATTGAAGGAAAGCTACATGAGAAGGCTCACCCTCCCACGACTATCATTTACCCGAAGAGGCCTTTGGAGCTCATTCATTTGGATCTCTTTGGGCCTCCATCCTTTGATAGTCTTGGGGGTAGAAAGTATTGCTTGGTGATTGTGGATGATTATTCAAGATACACTTGGGTGTACTTCTTCAAAAGGAAGAGTGAGACCCAACAAACCGTCATCTACTTTGCAAATGAAGCTCAATGCCAACACAATGCAAAGATCTTGACAATAAGAAGTGACAACGGCACCGAGTTCAAGAACTACACATTGGACGAGTTTCTTAGTGATGAGGGGATCAATCATCAATATTGCGCACCTTACACCCCTCAAAAAAATGGTGTAGCGGAGAGGAAGAACCAGACGTTGATGGATGCGGCAAGGACCATGATGGCGGAGTTCAAGTCTCCATACAACTTTTGGGCCGAAGCCATCAACATTGTGTGTCATGCATCCAGTCGGTTCTATCTCCGCAAAGGCTTGAACAAGACTCCATATGAGATACTCACTGGTAACAAGCCCAACCTCAAGTACTTTCGGGTGTTCGGGTGTAAGTGTTTCATTCTCAAGAAAGGTGTTCGTTTGTCTAAATTTGAGGCTAGAGCTCAAGAGGGCATATTTGTTGGTTATGCTACAAACTCCCATGCTTACCGTGTCCTCAATAAGTCCACGGGACATATTGAGGAGACGTGTAACGTGGAGTTTGATGAGAATAATGGCTCCCAAGTGGAGCAAAGTGGCACTTATGATGTAGGTGATGAAATTCCTCCCCAAGCCATAAGAAGAATGGGTGTCGGTTTTATCCTACCCATTGAGGAACCCCTTGTGGCCGAAGGAGAAGGACAATGTTCCACTCAAGTGGAACCATCACCAACCCAAGGCCCACACGCTTCCGAAGAACAAAGTGAAGGCCCTCAACCCCATGAACAAGACCAAGGGCAAGATCAACCTCAAGATGGTGTTGAACCACCAAGTGATGCCCAAGGTCAAGTTCTCTCCTCCGAGCAAGTTCAAGATCAAGAGCAAGCTCAAGATCAAGAACAAGGTCAAGACGACGCTCAAGATGATCAAGTAACCGCTCCTCAACTCACTCCTGAGGAGGAATTGGAGCGTCGTGCCACCAAGATTGCATCCAAGCTCTCTACCAAGGGTCATCTCATGACAAATGTGCTTGGAAGCATACTAAAGGGGGTAAGTACTCGTAGACAATTGGCAAACTATTGTGAACATCGCGTGTTTGTCTCTTGTGTTGAACCCCAAAAGGTCTATGAGGCGCTCGAAGAGCCGGATTGGCTTAATGCCATGCATGAAGAACTCAACAACTTCGAGTACAACAAGGTGTGGAGATTGGTGCCAAGGCCAACGGGGAACCATAATGTCACTGGAACCAAGTGATATTCAAGAACAAGCAAGATGCTCATGGAATTATTGTCCGCAACAAGGCTCGCTTGGTAGCACAAGGCTACTCCCAAGTCGAGGGTATCGACTACAGTGAAACCTTTGCTCCCGTTGCTCGCCTTGAATCTATTCGTTTGTTGATTGCTTATGTTTCTCATCATAACTTCAAGTTGCAACAAATGGATGTGAAGAGTGCTTTTCTTAATGGTCCTATTAATGAGTTGGTGTATGTCAAACAACCCCCCGGGTTCGAGGATCCCTATTTCCCCGATCATGTGTACCAACTCGATAAGTCACTCTATGGCCTTAAACAAGCCCCACGTGCGTGGTATGACCACCTTACCGAGTTGTTGCAAGATCTTGGGTTTGAAATTGGGAAAATCGACCCCACTCTTTTTACTAAGAAGGTCAAAGGGGAGTTGTTTGTGTGCCAACTATATGGTGATGATATTATCTTTGGTTCTCCTAACAAAGCTTTCAATGAGGAATTTGCCGCTCTTATGACCTCAAAGTTCAAGATGTCCATGATGGGAGAGTTGAAGTTCTTTCTCGGGTTCGAAGTCAAGCAACGAAGAGAAGGAACCTTCATCAACCAAGCCAAATACACTCAAGACATGCTCAAGAGATTCAAGCTAAGTGATGTCAAGCCGGCTTCCACTCCAATTCCCGTCAAATGCCAACTTGACATTGATCCCAATGGTAAAGCGGTGGATCAAAAGGTATATCGCTCCATGATTGGTTCCTTGCTTTTACCTTTGTGCATCTAGACCGGATACCATGTTGAGTGTGGGAATTTGTGCACGGTGTCAAGCCGCACCTAAGGAAAGCCACTTTGTGGCGGTCAAGCGAATCTTTCGATAATTGGCTCATACCCCAAACTTTGGCTTATGGTACCCAAGAGGAGCAAACTTAAACCTTGTAGGCTATTCAGACTCGGATTGGGCGGGAGACAAAGTGGATAGGAAGTCCACTTCCGGAGTGCCAATTCCTTGGTTGCTCTTTGGTGAGTTAGTCTTCTAAGAAGAAAAGTTGTGTGTCTCTCTCATCCACCGAAGTAGAGTATGTGGCTGCCGGTAGTTGTTGTGCACAACTTCTATGGATGAGGCAAGCTTTAAAGGATTACAGTGTCATTTGTGACAAAGTGCTTCTTTGGTGTGACAATGAAAGTGCCATCAAGATTTCTCTCAACCCGGTGCAACACTTCAAGACGAAGCATATTGAGATTCAGTATCAATTCATCTAGGATCATATTAGGCGAGGGGAGATCGAGCTCAACTATGTCAACACTCATGATAACCTTGCAGATATCTTCACGAAGCCTTTGGATGAAGCAAGATTTCACGAGTTAAGGCATGAGCTAAATATCATTGATTCGAGCAATGTGGCTTGAACCCTTGCACACCCCACCACACTCAACTTTATATCTTGTTTAAGTGTAGGCATGGACATAGGGGGAGTGTTGTTCTCTCAATGAACTCTCCCTCCCCCCATTATGCATAAATTGATCAACTCTTTCATATTAGCCATTTGTGATGGTACTTGTGCTTTAAAGAAGAGTTTTAGTCATGGGCCCAAGGATAATTCTTCGCGTTGCCATACCAATTAACTCAAACATAGGTGGCTCCGGCCACCGCCCTCTCTTTGGAGAGGTTGTGTCGTGTGTTTGGTCTTTGTTGTCTTTTGTCCTTTCTCTTTTTGTCGTGCGCATGTTTGAGTTGCCTTGTGTGTTCGCCTCTCTTGTGTGTGTTCGGTTGCTTGTAGGTTGCATTGCAAAGGCCGTTTCCCTCTCTTTTTGCGAAACTTGCACTTTCTTGGGGTACGGTACTACCGTGGCATGCCACGGTACTACCGCGGGAGGTGGGCTGCTCTGTGGTAGCACAACTGCGTCCACGGCACGGTACTACCGCCTCCATCGTGGCAGTAATTTTTTACTGCCCCTAGAGGAGCGGTACTACCATGCCTTCGTGAGCGGGTGGGGGTTAAGAGCGGGGCAGGGGGAGTTCTAACTCCCCCATACCCATTCATCTCTTTTCCCCACCCCACCTATCTCTCTCTCTCTCTCTCCTGTGCAAGAACGGCGTCAGAGCACCTCGCCGGATCTCCGTCTCTGGCCGCTCTCCTCACATTTCGACTGGTGGGATTGTTCCCCACCTCACCCTCTTGCCATGGAACAAGGTTTCTCCCCAAATCCGTCTCTCTTTGCCTCGTTGTTTTGTCTCTAGGTTTTTGGGGAGATGCATGTTGTTCTTGAGATTTTAGGCCAAATATTTGCAAGAGTAGGATGTAGGAGAGTAGTAGTGCAGTAGAGATGCTATTTTGTATGTTGCCACACGGAATTTTTGATCAACCATAGTACCGCTCCACTGCTGCGGTTGTGCCCAGATCTGATTCACCCCGGATCTGACCCTGTGTGGTAGTACCGCACCTACCGTGCGGCACTACTGCTCTGGCCGCTTTTGCCTCATACGGTACTACCGCTTGATACGTCTCCATCGTATCTACTTTTCCAAACACTTTTGCCCTTGTTTTGGACTCTAACTTGCATGATTTGAATGGAACTAACCCGGACTGACGCTGTTTTCAGCAGAATTACCATGGTGTTATTTATGTGCAGAAACAAACGTTCTTGAAATGACCTGAAACTTCACGGAGCAATTTTTTGGAAAATATAAAAAATACCTGCAAAAGATGAAGGACAGGGGCCCACACCCTGTCCACGATGGTGGGGGGCACGCCCCCTGCCTCGTGGGCCCCCTGACGCTCCACCGACCTCAACTCTAACTCTATATATTGTGTTTCGGGGAGAAAAAAATCATAGAGAAGGATTCATCATGTTTTATGACACGGAGCCGCCAAGCCCTAAACTCTCTCGGGAGGGCTGATCTGGAGTCCGTTCGGGGCTCTGGAGAGGGGAATCTGTCGCCATCGTCATCATCAACCATCCTCCATCACCAATTTCATGATGCTCACCGCCATGCGTGAGTAATTCCATCGTAGGCTTGCTGGACGGTGATGGGTTGGATGAAATTTATCATGTAATCGAGTTAGTTTTGTTAGGGTTTGATCCCTAGTATCCACTATGTTCTGAGATTGATGTTGCTATGACTTTGCTATGCTTAATGCTTGTCACTAGGGCCCGAGTGCCATGATTTCAGATCTGAACCTATTATGTTTTCATCAATATATGAGAGTTCTTGATCCTATCTTGCAAGTCTATAGTCACCTATTATGTGTTATGATCCGTTAACCCCGAAGTGACAATAATTGGGATACTTACCGGTGATGACCGTACTTTGAGGAGTTCATGTATTCACTATGTGTTAATGCTTTGTTCCGGTACTCTATTAAAAGGAGGCCTTAATATCTCTTAGTTTCCGTAAGGATCCCGCTGCCACGGGAGGGTAGGACAAAAGATGTCATGCAAGTTCTTTTCCATAAGCACGTATGACTATATTCGGAATACATGCCTACATTACATTGATGGACTGGAGCTAGTTCTGTGTCACCCTAGGTTATGACTGTTACATGATGAACTGCATCCGGCATAATTCTCTATCACCGATCCATTGCCTACGAGCTGTCCATATATTGTTCTTCGCTTATTTTATTTTTTCGTTGCTATTTCTATCATCACTACAAAATACCAAAAACATTACGCGTTACCACTACTATCATATTACTTTGCTACTAAACACTTTGATGCAGATATTAAGTTTCCAGGTGTGGTTGAATTGACAACTCAGTTGCTAATACTTGAGAATATTCTTTGGCTCCCCTTGTGTCGAATCAATAAATTTGGGTTGAATACTCTACCCTCGAAAACTGTTGTGATCCCCTATACTTGTAGGTTATCAATACTATTTTCTGGCGCCGTTGCCGGGGAGCATAGCTCTATTCTTTGAGGCACTTGGGATATATATCTGCTTATCATTATTAAGAACTTGAGAGATCCAAAAACCAAGATCTATCCCTAAACTACGAGGGGAGGTAAGGAACCGTCATCTAGCTCTGCACTTGATTCACCTTCTGTTTTGAGTAAGCTTGCGACACCTAAACCTGCTTCTACTATTCGTTCTGATATGTCGCATGTTATCGATGATGCCACTTCTGCTATACATGATACTTATGATGAAACTACTTCTATGTTTGATACTACTGTGCCACTTGGTAAATTTCTTGATGAACAACTTGCTAGGGCTAGAGAGATTGAAAATATTGAATCTGATAAAACTGATGAAAGTGATGATGAAGAATCACTTGTTATTCCTAAGGGTTATGTTTTTGATCAAGAAGCTTCTTTAGCTATTTTAGCTTGCAAAGATAGATATGAACTCAAAAGGTTATTAGCTAAATGGAATAAGCAATATCTAAATGCTAGAATGAAACCTGACCCTGCTTTTGCTACTTCACCTATCTGTGTTACTGATAAGGATTATGAATTCTCTGTTGATCCTGATATAATTACTTTGGTTGAATCTGATCCTTTTCATGGTTATGAATCTGAAACTGTTGTGGCACATCTTACTAAACTGAATGATATAGCCACCCTGATCACTAAAGATGAGAGAACTCATTACTTTTATATCCTTAAAATATTTCCGTTCTCATTAAAGGGTGATGCTAAGATATGGTTTAATTCTCTTGATCCTGGTTGTGTGCGTAGTCCCCAGGATATGATTTATTACTTCTCTGCTAAATATTTCCCTGCTCATAAGAAACAAGATACCTTAAGGGATATATATATAATTTTGTGCAAATTGAAGAAGAGAGTCTCCCACAATCTTGGGGGAGGCTTCTCCAATTACTTAATGCTTTGCCTGATCATCCTCTTAAGAAAAATGAAATACTTGATATCTTTTATAATGGACTAACCGATGCCTCCAGAGATTACCTGGATAGTTGTGTTGGTTCTGTTTTCAGGGAAAGAACACCGAATGAAGCTAAAATTCTATTGAATAATATGTTGGCAAATGAAAATAATTGGACACCTCCGGAGCCAGTTCCCGAGCCTATTCCTAAACCAACTCCGAAGAAGAGGGGTATTCTATTTCTCAGTCCTGAAGATATGCAAGAGGCAAAGAAATCTATGAAAGAAAAAGGTATTAAAGCAGAAGATGTTAAGAATTTACCTCCTATTGAAGAAACTCATGGTCTTGATAACCCGACACAGGTAGTAAAGGTAAATTCTCTCTATAGATATGATAAAGCTGAAATCCCATTTACTAAATTTGTTAGCCCATGTTTAGATGAGTTTGATAGATTTATGGCTAAGCAAGAAGATTTTAATGCTTATTTTGATAGACAATTGAAATACAATTCAAATATGCTTGAACACTTGGGTGTTATATGGCTAATGTTAAAGGTGAACTTAAAATTATTAGTAAACATGCTTCTATGGTTACCACTCAAGTAGAACAAGTACTTAAGGCTCAAAATGATTTGCTCAATGAATTGAATAGTAAGGATAATGATAATGTTGTTAGAGTTATGACTAGAGGTGGTAGAATGAATCAGGAACCTTTGTATCCTGAAGGCTATCCTAAGAGAATTGAGCAAGATTCTCAGAGAAATAATATAGATGCACCTAGTTCTTCTAAAAAGAAGAAAAAGAAAAATGATAGGACTTTGCATGCTTCTAGTGAACCTATTACTGAAACACCTGAGAATCCAAATGATATTTCTATTTCTGATGCTGAAACACAATCTGGTAATGAACCTGAAACTAGTGATAATGTTAATAATAATGTTCATGATGATGCTCAACCTAGTAATGATAATGATATAGAAATTGAACCTGCTGTTGATCTTGATAACCCACAATCAAAGAATCAACGTTATGATAAGAAAGACCTTGTTGCTAGGAAACATGGTAAAGAAAGAGAGCCTTGGGTTCAGAAACCCATGCCTTTTCCTCCCAAACCATCCAAGAAAAAGGATGATGAGGATTTTGAGCGCTTTGATGAAATGATTAGACCTATCTTTTGCATATGCGATTAACTGATATGCTCAAAATGAATCCTTATGCTAAGTACATGAAAGAAATTGTTACAAATAAAAGAAAGATACCGGAAGCTGAAATTTCCACCATGCTTGCTAATTATACTTTTAAGGGTGGAATGCCAAATAAACTTGGAGATCCAGGAGTACCCACTATACCATGCTCCATTAAAAGAAACTATGTTAAAACTGCTTTATGTGATCTTGGAGCCGGTGTTAGTGTTATGCCTCTCTCTTTATATCGTAGACTTGATTTGAATAAGTTGACACCTACTGAAATATATTTGCAAATGGTTGATAAATCAACTACTATACCTGTCGGTATTTGTGAGGATGTGCATGTTGTAGTTGCAAATGTTACTATTTTAACGGACTTTGTTATTCTTGATATTCCCGAGGACGATAGTATGTCTATTATTCTTGGAAGACCCTTTTTGAACACTGTGGGGGCTGTTATTGATTGCACTAAAGGCAATGTCACTTTTCATGTTAATGGTAATGAGCATACGGTACACTTTCCGAGGAAACAACCTCAAGTTCATAGTATCAACTCTATTGGAAAAATTCCATCGATTATATTTGGAGGTTTTGAATTTCCTCTTCCTACTGTCAAGAAGAAATATGATATTCTTATTATTGGGGATGTGCATATCCCCGTTGAGGTAACATAGTGTTATTCGAAATTTCTCTGGTTCCATGTTATTCAGAATGATTTCGTTAACAAGACTTGATCAACCTTGTTAGTGGATTCCTTTTGATGATCATGAGATGGATGAAACTAGAAGGCACAACCTTCTGTACCCCACTTTTACTTTCTGTTATTTATATTAAATAAAATAAAAACAAATATTTTTTCTGTCTGTTATCTGATTATCCGTGCAATATAAAAATACCCCGAAAATAAAAGTTCTCCAAATGCCCTGAAATTTAAATATGATTTTTTTCCAGAATATTTGAGAATATTTGGCACTGAGAACACAACAGGGGGTCAACCACCTGCCCATGAGGGTGGAGGGCGCGCCCTACCCCTTGGGCGCGCCCCCTGCCTCGTGGGCCCATGGTGGCCCTCCTCCACTTATCCTTTCACCCATACACTTCTTCTTCCTCCCCCAAACACGAACAACCAGCTCAAACCCGAGTCCAAGCTCGTTTTGCTGCCATTTTCGATCTCCTTGCTCAAAGCACCTCTCACAAAACTGCTTGGGGAGATTGTTCCTTGGTATGTGACTCCTCCATTGGTCCAATTAGTTTTTGTTCTAGTGCTTTATTCATTGCAAATTTTTGATGCTTAGGTGACCCTGTTCTTGTGCTTGCATGTCAAATTTATATGGTCAAAAGTAGTTTAGATGCATGATATAGGCTCTAGGCACTTATAGGAGTAGTTGCTATCAATATTATTGAGTTTGGTTTACTTTTATCTTGAAGTTACTAAAATTTTCAGAATTTTTTAGAAAATGATGAAGAGACTTTTGAGGGGCTCATCGAGCCGAAGCTCGAAGGAAAAGGCACCGAAGCCTAAGTATAATCTGCCTCGCACCGCGGAGGTTCGATCGTGTGAATGGTCTTCCGATGATTTCTTGAGGGCAGCCGGGATTTATGAAGATTTTTATGAAATGGCTAAGAATGCAGGCCTCACTGCTTTCCTCCACGACCAACGCGATCAGTATCTCTTACTCACAAATATCTTTGTGCAAAACTTTCATTTCCATTCTAGGAACTCACCACCTACGATGGAGTTTCATTTATATGATGAGCATAGGGAGATGTCACTTTATGATTTTTGTCGGGTTTGTTTAGTCCCTTTCTAGGGCAAGACAGAGGAACCACACAGCGAGGATGTGAATGGGTTTATTGATACTATCACTGTAGGGGAAACAATTATTTTGCTCCATGGTTTATACGGTGATAACTCTGTTAGTATGGGCGACATTATTGCTAAACAGTTAAGTCTGAACCGTACAAAGGGGTCCATCTTTGGAGGCATCTATGCTTCACGCCTAGCTGCACATTTTAACATACCTATTAGGCATTATGAGAAGGAAGAAAAGGTACTACCTCGTGTTTATTTAGACTATAAAAGTATGGTGGCACATGATTTTATTGTTAAGAATAGGGAAGGAGAGCTTAAATACAAATTGTTCTTTGATAAACATCATCCTGAGACTATTACCCTACCTGCTCCTTCTTTGTTTGATTTATCTGCAGGCCAGTACCTTGTTCCATTAGAGGCTATTCATGCCTACCGGAACCCTGCACCAGCCATGGAGCCAGAGCCGGAACCGCAAGTTGATCCTTCACGACAGTCTAATTACTAGTGGGATCCGGAGATGATTGCCAACCAGTGGCAGTCGGAGTCTTCTTCTTCTTCGCAGTACGACCCCAACTATTATTATGGATATCCGCCAGGCCAGCCGTGGCCATAGACTAACTTAGGCCAAAAGCCTAAGCTTGGGGGAGTACATATTTCCCACCGACATTACATTCATGCTCACACACTCATTGCTAGATGTCGGTGCTCATACTTTTTCATTGTATCATCCATGCTAGTTTATTTTCCTTTTTATGCCTTCTTCTTGTGTGTTTGATTAACCTTAAGAAAAACCAAAAAATTAGTTGTAGCTTTTAATTAGTTTACTTTCCATGCTTGTAGTAGTAATTAAAAAGAAAATCCAAAAAGATTTCATGTTCTTCTTTTGCTTGTTGGGAGCTTTCCCGTGTAAATAGTTTTATTGCTTTTCTTTTCTGGGGGGGGGGGTCGATAGGAGAAGACCATAATTAAATTGTTGAAGTGGCTCTTATATGCATTATTGTTGATCTGACAAAAGAGTCCATATTTCCTTGTCCTCTCCTGTTTATTGAATGCTTGCAGATTCCAACTTACTCCAACGCACGTGCACTATTATTATTATTCACAACGTTCCGTCATGCAAGTGAAAGGCAATTATGATGATATATGATGGACTGACTGAGATGAGAAAGGCTAGTATGAACTCGACCTCTTTTTGTAAATATGATTAGTTCATCGTTCCTGATTCAGCCTATTATGAATAAACATGTTTGCAATGACAACTAGAGATCATAGTGCTTATGCAATGCTTGATTAGCTATGAGTTATAATGGTTTACCTTGCGTGCCAACATGCTATTAAAATGGTTATGATGTGGTATGATAGGGTGGTATCCTCCTCTGAATGATTTAAGTGACTCGACTTGGCACATGTTTACGCATGTAGTTGAAACAAAATCAACATAGCCTTCATGATATTTATGTTCATGGTGGATTATATCCTACTCATGCTTGCATTCGGTGTTGATTAATTTTAATGCATGTTAATGACTGTTGTCGCTCTCTAGCTGGTCGCATCCCAGTCTTTTGCTAGCCTTCACTTGTACTAAGCGGGAATACTGCTTGTGCATCCAACTCCATAAACCCCAAAGTTATTCCAAATGAGTCCACTAAACCTACCTATATACGGTATCTACCTGCCATTCCAAGTAAATTTGTATGTGCCAAACTCTAAACCTTCAAATAAATATCCTGTTTTGTATGCTCGAATAGCTCATGTATCAAATAGGGATGTCCGTATCTTCCATGCTAGGCGGGTTATTCTCAAGAGGAGTGGACTCCGCTCCTCACTCACGAGATAAATGGCTGGTCACCGGGATGCCCAGTCCCATGCTTTATGCAAACTAAATCAAAATAATTGCAAACAAAACTCCCCCTGGGACTCTTATTAGTTGGAGGCACTCGTTGTTTCGAGCAAGCCATGGATTGATGCTTGTTGGTGGAAGGGGGAGTATAAACTTTACCATTCTGTTTTGGAACCGCTTATAATTTGTGTAGCATGGAAGATATTGCCATCTCTTGGTTGTTATGTTGACAATGAAAGTATACCGCTCAAAATATTATTCACCTCTGTTTCAAAAATCAAGCTCTGGCACCTCTACAAATCCCTGCTTCCCTCTACGAAGGGCCTATCTATTTACTTTTATGTTGAGTCATCATCCTCTTATTAAAAAGCACCAGTTGCAGAGTGATACGTCCATTTTGCGTCATGCTTTTATATAGATATTTATTGCATTATGGGCTGTTATTTCACATTATGTCACAATACTCATGGCTATTCTCTCTTATTTTACAAGGTTTACATAAGGAGGGAGAATACCGGCAACTGGAATTCTGGGCTGGAAAAGGAGCAAATATTAGAGACCTATTCTGCACAACTCCAAAAGTCCTGAAACTCCACGAAATACCTTATAATAAATAATGAAAAATCCTCGCCAAAGGTGAAGACCAGGGGGGCCACACCCTTCCCACGAGGGTGGGGGCGCCCCCCCCCCTAGGGCGCGCCCCTACCTCGTGGGCCCCCTGGTGGCTCTCCAATGACCATCTTCTCCTATATGAAGTCTTTCGTCGAGAAAAAAAATAAGAGGCAACCTTTCAGGACGAAACTCCGCCGCCACGAGGCGGAACCTTGGCGGATCCAATCTAGAGCTCCGGCAGAGCTGTTCTGCCGGGGAAACTTCCCTCCCGGAGGGGGAAATCATCGCCATCATCATCACCAACGTTCCTCTCATCGGGAGAGGGCAATCTCCATCAACATCTTCATCAGCACCATCTCATCTCAAAACCCTAGTTCATCTCTTGTATCCAATTCTTGTCTCCAAGTCCGGGATTGGTGCTAGTAGGTTGCTAGTAGTGTTAATTACTCCTTGTAGTTGATGCTAGTTGGTTTAATTGGTGGAAGATCATATGTTCAGATCCTTTATGCATATTATTACCCCTCTGATTATGAACATGAATATGCTTTCTGAGTAGTTACGTTTGTTCCTGAGGACAAGGGAGAAGTCTTGCTATTATTACTCATGTGAATTTGGTATTCGTTCGATATTTTGATGAGATGTTTGTTGTCTAGCCTCTAGTGGTGTTATGTGAACGTCGACTACATAACACTTCACCATTATTTGGGCCTAGAGGAAGGCATTGGGAAGTAATAAGTAGATGATGGGTTGCTAGAGTGACAGAAGCTTAAACCCTAGTTTATGCGTTGCTTCGTAAGGGGCTGATTTGGATCCATATGTTTCACGCTATGGTTAGGTTTACCTTAATACTTTTGTTGTAGTTGCGGATGCTTGCAATAGAGGTTAATCATAAGTGGGATGCTTGTTCAAGTAAGAACAGCACCCAAGCACCAGTCCACCCACATGTCAAATTATCAAAGTACCGAACGTGAATCATATGAACGTGATGAAAACTAGCTTGACGATATTCCCATGTGTCGACACTCTTATTTCAGTACTTGCAGAGAATACCTTGCTGAAAACCGTTTATCATTTCCTTCTGCTCCTCGTTGGGTTCGACACTCTTACTTATCGAAAGGACTACGATAGATCCCCTATACTTGTGGGTCATCAGAGAGCACCGCTGTCATTTGCATTCATTACTGTTAGTTTACATTGAGTATGACTTGACTGGATCTCTTTTACAATGAATTACAATGTCTAGTCAGTCCTTGGTCTTTAAAGGTGCTCTGCATTTATGTTTTGCGGTCTCAGAAAGGGCTAGCGAGATACCATATTGTTATATCATATTATGATTGTTTTGAGAAAGTGTTGTCATCCGAGATTTATTATTATGGCTCGCTAGTTGATTAAGCCATTGATATGAGTAAACTTGAGACCTATGCATTATTGTGAATGTGGTTAGTTATAATCTTTGCTGAAAACTTGAATGTTGGATTTACATATTTACAACAACAAGAGCAAACAGAGTTTGTAAAAGTTTTTCTTTATCACTTTTAGTTTATCAACTGAATTGCTTGAGGACAAGCAAAGGTTTAAGCTTGGGGGAGTTGATACGTCTCCGTCATATCTACTTTTCCAAACACTTTTGCCCTTGTTTTGGACTCTAACTTGCATGATTTGAATGGAACTAACCCGGACTGACGCTGTTTTCAGCAGAATTACCATGGTGTTATTTATGTGCAGAAACAAACGTTCTCGGAATGACCTGAATCTTCACGGAGCAACTTTTTGGAAAATATAAAAAATACCTACAAACGATGAAGGCCAGGGGGCCCACCACCTGTCCACGAGGGTGGGGGCGCGCCTGCCCCCCTACCTTGTGGGCCCCCTGGTGCTCCTTCGACTCCAACTCCAACTCTATATATTGTGTTTCGAGGAGAAAAAAAATCATAGAGAAGGATTCATCGCGTTTTATGATACGGAGCCGCCGCCAAGCCCTAAAACCTCTCGGGAGGGCTGATCTGGAGTTCGTTCGGGGCTCCGGAGAGGGGAATCTGTCGCCATCATCATCATCAACCATCCTCCATCACCAATTTCATGATGCTCACCGCCGTGCATGAGTAATTCCATCGTAGGCTTGCTAGACGGTGATGGGTTGGATGAGATTTATCAAGTAATCGAGTTAGTTTTGTTAGGGTTTGATCCCTAGTATCCACTAGGTTCTGAGATTGATGTTGCTATGACTTTGCTATGCTTAATGCTTGTCACTAGGGCCCGAGTGCCATGATTTCAGATCTGAACCTATTATGTTTCATCAATATATGAGAGTTCTTGATCCTATCTTGCAAGTCTATAGTCACCTATTATGTGTTATGATCCGTTAACCCCGAAGTGACAATAATCGGGATACTTACCGGTGATGACCGTAGTTTGAGGAGTTCATGTATTCACTATGTGTTAATGCTTTGTGCCGGTACTCTATTAAAAGGAGGCCTTAATATCCCTTAGTTTCCGTAAGGACCCCGCTGCCACGGGAGGGTAGGACAAAACATGTCATGCAAGTTATTTTCCATAAGCATGTATGACTATATTTGGAATACATGCCTACATTACATTGATGAACTGGAGCTAGTTCTGTGTCACCCTAGGTTATGACTGTTACATGATGAACCGCATCCGGCATAATTCTCTATCACCGATCCATTGCCTACGAGCTTTCCATATATTGTTCTTCGCTTATTTACTTTTTCCGTTGCTATTGCTATCATCACTACAAAATACCAAAAACATTACTTTTACTACTGTTACCTTTTGCTACCGTTACCACTACTATCATATTACTTTGCTACTAAATACTTTGTTGCAGATATTAAGTTTCCAGGTGTGGTTGAATTAACAACTCAGCTGCTAATACTTGAGAATATTCTTTGGCTCCCCTTGTGTTGAATCAATAAATTTGGGTTGAATACTCTACCCTCAAAACTGTTGCGATCCCCTATACTTGTGGGTTATCACCTCTCCTCATGAGCGGTACTACCGCGCAAGGCGCGGAAGTAAATTTTTACTTCCGCTCCGGGCGCGGTACTACCGTGCCATCCCGGCGTGATACTACCGCGAGTGGAGCAGTGATACGTCTCCGTCGTATCTACTTTTCCAAACACTTTTGCCCTTACTTTGGACTCTAACTTGCATGATTTGAATGGAACTAACCCAGAGTGACGCTGTTTTCAGCAGAATTGCCATGGTGTTATTTTTGTGTAGAAATAAAAGTTCTCGAAATGACCTGAAAATCAACGAAGATTATTTTTTGAATATATAAAAAATATTGGAAGAATAATCCACGTCACGGGGCCCACACCCTGTCCACGAGGGTGGGGCGCCCCCTAGGTGCGCCCCCTGCCTCGTGGGCCCCCTAACGCTCCACCGACCTCAACTCCATCTCCATATATTCACTTTCGGGGAGAAAAATCAGAGAGAAGGATTCATCGCGTTTTACGATATGGAGCCGCCGCCAAGCCCTAAACTCTCTCGGGAGGGCTGATCTAGAGTCCGTTCGGGGCTCCGGAGAGGGGAATCCGTCGCCATCGTCATCATCAACCTTCCTCCATCACCAATTTCATGATGCTCACCGCCGTGCGTGAGTAATTCCATCATAGGCTTGCTGGACGGTGATGGGTTGGACGAGATTTATCATGTAATCGAGTTAGTTTTGTTAGGGTTTGATCCCTAGAATCCACTATGTTCTGAGATTGATGTTGCTATGACTTTTCTATGCTTAATGCTTGTCACTAGGGCCCGAGTGCCATGATTTCAGATCTGAACCTATTATGTTTTCATGAATATATGTGAGTTCGTGATCCTATCTTGCAAGTCTATAGTCACCCATTATGTGTTATGATCTGTTAACCCTGAAGTGACAATAATCGCGACCATTACCGGTGATGACCGTAGTTTCAGGAGTTCATGTATTCACTATGTGTTAATGCTTTGGTCCGGTACTCTATTAAAAGGAGGCCTTAATATCCCTTAGTTTCCAATAGGACCCCGCTGCCACGGGAGGGCAGGACAAAAGATGTCATGCATGCTCTTTTCCATAAGCACGTATGACTATATTCGAAATACATGCCTACATTAAATTGATGAACTGGAGCTAGTTCTGTGTCACCCTATGTTATAACTGTTACATGATCGATCGCATCCGACATAATTATCCATCACTGATCCATTGCCTAGGAGCTTTTCATATATTGTTCTTCGCTTATTTACTTTTCCGTTGCTACTATTACAATCACTATAAAACCCAAAAATATTAATTTTTCTACCATTACCACTACTGTCATATTACTTTGCTACTAAACACTTTCCTGCAGATACTAAGTTTCCAGGTGTGGTTGAATTGACAACTCAGCTGCTAATACTTGAGAATATTGTTTGGCTCCCCTTGTGTCGAATCAATAAATTTGGGTTGAATACTCTACCCTCAAAAACTGTTGCGATCCCCTATACTTGTGGGTTATCAAGACTATTTTCTGGCACTGTTGCCGGGGAGCATAGCTCTATTCTTTGAGTCACTTGGGATTTATATCTGTTGATCACTATGAAGAACTTGAAAGATTAAAGAACCAAGATTTTTCCCTCAACTAGAGGGGAGGTAAGGAACTGCCATCTAGCTCTGCACTTGATTCACCTTCTGTTTTGAGTAAACTTGCGACACCTACACTTGCTATTCATTCTGATATGTCGCATGTTATTGATGATGCCACTTCTGCTTTGCATGATACTTATGATGAAACTACTTCTATGCTTGATACTACTGTGCCACTAGGTGAATTTCTTGATGAACAACTTGCTAGGGCTAGAGAGAATGAAATTATTGAAACTGATAATATTGATGAAAGTGATGATGAAGATTCTCCACCTAGATATGAATTGCCTGTTGTTCCTGAGGGTTATGCTATGTGTGAAGAAACTGCTAGAGACTTCTTAGCTTGCAATGATAGATTTCATCTTAAGAAATTATTAGTTAAGCTTAAAGAAAAGTCTTTGAATGCTAGAATGAAATATGACCCTACTTTTGCTACTTCACCTATCTTTATTACTGATAAGGATTATGATGATCCTGAGATAATTACCTTGGTTGAATCTGATCCTTTCTATGGCTATGAATCTGAAACTATTGTGGCACATCTTACTAAATTAAATGATATAGCTACCCTATTCACTAATGATGAGAAAACTCACTATTATTATATCCTTAAGTAATTTCCGTTCTCATTAAAGGGTGATGCTAAAACATGGTTTAATTCTCTTGATCCTGGTTGTGTGCGTAGTCCCCAGGATATGATTTATTACTTCTCTGCTAAACATTTCCCCGCTCATAAGAAACAAGCTGCTTTAAGGGAAATATATAATTTTGCGCAAATTGAAGAAGAGAGTCTCCCACAAGCTTGGGGGAGGCTTCTCCGATTACTTAATGCTTTGCCTGATCATCCTCCCAAGAAAAATGAAATACTTGATATCTTTTATAATGGACTAACCGATGCTTCCAGAGATTACCTGGATAGTCGTGCTGGTTGTGTTTTCAGGCAAAGAACTGTTGATCAAGCTGAATTGTTATTGAATAATATGTTGACTAATGAAAATAATTGGATACTTCCTGAAGCAACTCCTAAGCCAACTCCGAAGAAAAGAGGTATTCTATTTCTCAGTCTTAAAGATATGCAATAGGCAAAGAAATCTATGAAAGAAAAAGGTATTAAAGCTGGAAATGTTAAGAATTTACCACCTATTGAAGAAATACATGGTCTTGATAACCCGACACAGGTAGTAAAGGTAAATTCTCTCTATAGGTTTGATAAATGTGAAATCCCATTTACTAAGTTTGCTAGCCCGTGCTTGGATGAGTTTGATGACTTTATGGTTAAGCAAGAAAACTTCAATGCTTATGTTGGTAGACAATTGAAACACAATGCTGATATGCTTGAACACTTGAGTGATTATATGGCTAATGTTAAAGGTGAACTTAAAATTATTAGTAAACATGCTTCTATGGTTACCACTCAAGTAGAACAAGTACTTAAAACTCAGAATGATTTGCTCAGTAAATTGAATAATAAGAAAAATGATAATGACGTTAGAGTTATGACTAGAGGTGGTAAAATGTCTCGGGAACCTTTGTATCCCGAGGGCCATCCTAAGAGAATTGAGCAAGATTCTCAGAGAATTAATATTGATGCACCTAGTCCTTCTAAGAGGAAGAAAAAGAAAAAAGATAGGACTTTGCATGCTTCTAGTGAACCCGTTGTTGACACACCTAAGAATCCCGATGATATTTCTATTTCTGATGCTGAGACACAATCTGTTAATGAACATGAACCTAGTGATAATGTTAATGATGATGTTCATGTTGATGCTCAACCTAGCAATGATAATGATGTAGAAATTGAACATGTTGTTAATCTTGATAACCCACAATCAAAGAATAAACTTATGATAAGAGAGACTTTGTTGCTAGAAAGCACGGTAAAGAAAGAGAACCATGGGTTCAGAAACCCATGCCTTTTCCTCCTAAACCATCCAAGAAAAAGGATGATGAGGATTTTGAGTGCTTTGCTGAAATGATTAGACCTATCTTTTTGCATATGCGTTTGACTCATATGCTTAAAATGAATCCTTATGCTAAATACATGAAGGAAATTGTTACTAATAAAAGAAAGATACCGGAAGCTAAAATTTCCACCATGCTTGCTAATTATACTTTTAAGGGTGGAATACCAAAGAAACTTGGAGACCCTGGGGTACCAACTATACCATGCTCCATTAAAAGAAACTATGTTAAAACTGCTTTATGTGATCTTGGAGCCGGTGTTAGTGTTATGCCTCTCTCTTTATATTAGACTTGATTTGAATAAGTTGACACCTACTGAAATATCTTTGCAAATGGCTGACAAATCAACTGCTATACCTGTCGGTATTTGTGAGGATGTGCCTGTTGTGGTTGCAAACGTTACTATTTTAACGGACTTTGTTATTCTTGATATTCTCGAGGACGATAGTATGTCTATTATTCTTGGAAGACCCATTTTTAATACTGCAGGGGTTGTTATTGATTGCACCAAAGGCAATGCCACTTTTCATGTTAATGGTAATGAGCATATGGTACACTTTCCGAGGAAACAACCTCAAGTCCATAGTATAAATTCTATTGGAAAAATTTCAACAATCACTGTTGGAGGTTTTGAATTTCCTCTTCCTACTGTCAAGAAGAAATATGATATTCTTATTGTTGGGGATGTGCATATCCCCGTTGAGGTAACCTAGTGTTATTCATAATTTCTCTGGTTTTATTTTATTCGAAACGAGTTTGTTAACAAGACCTGATCAACCTTGTTAGTGGAGTCCTTTTGATGAGCATGAGATGGATGAAGTTAGAAGGCACAACTCTCTGTACCCTCTTTTTACTTTCTGTTATTTATATTAAATAAAGCAAAAATATTTTTTTGTCTTTTTCTGAATTATCCATGCAATAAAAAATACCCTGAAAATAAAAATTATCCAAATGCCCTGAAAATTAAATATGATTTTTTCTAGAATATTTGAGAATATCTGGCACTGAAAACACAGCAGGGGGAGCAACCACGTGCCCACGAGGGTGGAGGGCGCGCCCCCTGCCTCGTGGACCCCACATGGGTCCCCTCCACTTATTCCAGCCACCACACACTCCTTCTTCCTCCAAAAAAAATCACTAGCCAGCTCAAACCCGAGTTCTTGCTCATCTTGCTCCATTTTCGATCTCCTTGCTCAGAGCTCCTCTCACAAAACTGCTTTGGGGGATTGTTCTTTGGTGTGTGACTCCTCCAATGGTCCAATTAGTTTTTGTTCTAGTGCTTTATTTATTGCAAATTTTTGCTGCTTAGGTGACCTTGTTCTTGAGCTTGCATGTCAAATTTATGTGGTCAAAAGTAGTTTTAATGCATGATATAACCTCTAGGCACTTGTAGGAGTAGTTGCTATCAATTTTGTTAAGTTTGGTTCACTTTTATTTTAAGTTACTAAAACTTTCAGAAATTTTCAGAAAAACGATGAAGAGATTTTTGAGGGGCTCATCGAGCCGAAGCTCAAAGGATAAGCAAAGTGAAGAGAACAAGAAACCCAAATATAATCTCCCTCGTACTGCGGAGGTTCAGCCATGTGAATGGCCTTGTGATGAGTTCTTGAAAGAGGCCGGGATTTATGAAGATTTTTATCATTTGTCTGAGAATGCAGGCCTCACCGCCTTCCTCCGCGACCAACGTGAATAGTACCTCTTACTCACCAATATCTTTGTGCAAAATTTTCATTTCCATGCTAGGAGATCAACACCTTCGGTGGAATTTTATTTATATGATGAGCATAAGGAGATGTCACTTTATGATTTTTGCCGGGTCTGTTTGATACCCTTTGAGGGCAGCATAGAGGAGCCACATCGTAATGATGTGGAGGGATTTATTGATATGATTGCTGTAGGGGAAACGAGGAAAGTTTCTGATGCGAGAATCACTAGCATACATTTTCCTGTTTTACGTTACTTCACAATATTTGCTAGTAGATGCTTAATTGGTCGCGGGAACTATGGGAACCTTAGTGCTCCTGATATTGCTATTTTGCGCCATGCCTTGTTTCATGATAGTACTTTCAGATTAGGCGATATTGTTGCTAGACGGTTAAATCTGAACCGTACTAAGGGACCCGTCCTCGGAGGCATCTTTGCCTCGCGCCTTGCTGCACACTTTAACAACCTATCAGGCATTATGAGAAAGAGGAAAAGTTGCTGCCTCCTATTGCTCTAGATTATAAGAGTATGGTAGCACATGAGTTTATCGTTAAGGATAGAAATAAGACACTCAAATATAAATTTATATTTAACAAAAAAATATTGTGAGTTTATTACCTTGCCCGCGCCCTCTTTGTTTGACATATTTTCAGGCAAGTACCTTGTTCCGCCGGAGGACATTCATGCCTACCGGAGCCAGATGTCAGCTGCAGAGACGGAGCCACCATCTGACCCTCACCGTTAGTTTGTTTATCAGTGGAATCCGGAGGAGATCGCCAGCCAGTGGCAATCTGAGGACCCTTCTCAGTATGACCCCATCTACAACTTTGATCCATGGGCATAGACCAACTTTGGCCAAAAGCCTAAGCTTGGGGGAGTATGTATTTCCCACCGACATTACATTTATGTTCACACACTCATGCCAGTTGTCGGTGCTCATACTTTTTCATTGTATCATCCAAGCTAGTTTATTTTCATTTTCTCGCTTTCTTCTTGTGTGTTTGAAAAACTTTAAGAAAAACCCAAAAAAAATAGTTGTAGCTTTTAGTTAGTTTACTTTCCATGCCTGTAGTGGTAGTAACTAGAAAGAAAACCCAAAAAGATTTCTCGCTCTTCTTTTGCTTGTTGGGAGCTTTCCTGTGTAAATAATTTTATTTGTTTTCTTTCCTTTGGGGGTCGAAAGGAGAGGACCTTAATGAAAATGTTGAGTGGCTCTTATATGCATTATTTTTGATCTAATAAAGAGCCCATATTACTCTGTCTTCTCTCTTGAATTGAATACTTGCGGATTCCAGCCTAGTCCAATGCACGTGCACTATTACTATTTTCCATACTATTCGGTCATGCAAGTGAAAGGCAATAATGATGACATATGATGAACTGATTGAGATGAGAAAAGGCTGGTATGAACTCGACCTCTCTTGTTTTTGTAAATATATTAGTTCATCGTTCCTGATTCAACCTATTATGAAAGAAACATATTTGCAATGACAATTAGAGATTATAGTTGCTTATGCCATGCTTAATTAGCTAGGAGTTTATAATGGTTTACCTTGCGTGCCAACATGCTATTAAAATGGTTGTGATGTGGTATGATAGGGTGGTATCATCTTTTGAACGATTCAAGTGGCTTGACTTGGCACATGTTCACGCATGTAGTTGAAACAAAATCAACATAGCCTCTATGATATTTATGTTCATGGTGCATTATATCCTACTCATGCTTGCATTCGGTGTTTATTAATTTTAATGCATGTTCATGACTGTTGTCGCTCTCTAGCTGGTCGCTTCCCAGTCTTTTTCTAGCCTTTATTTGTACTAAGCGGGAATATTTCTTGTGCATCCAATTCCATAAACCCCAAAGTTATTCCATATGAGTCCACCATACCTACCTATATACGGTATCTACCTGCCGTTCCAAGTAAATTTGTATGTGCCAAACTCTAAACCTTCAAATAAACATTTTGTTTTGTATGCTCGAATAGCTCATGTATCAACTAGGGATGTCTGTATCCTCCATGCTAGGCGGGTTATTCTCAAGAGGAGTGGACTCCGCTCCTCATTCATGAGAAAATGGTTGGTCACCTGGATGCCCAGTCCCATGCTCAAATCAAATCAAAATAATTGCAAACAAAACTCCCACAGGATTGTTGTTAGTTGGAGGCACCCGTTGTTTCAGGCAAGCCATGGATTGATGCTTGTTGGTGGCGGGGGAGTATAAACTTTACCATTCTGCTTGGGAACCGCCTATAATGTGGGTAGAATGGAAGATATCGAGATCTCTCGGTTGTTATGTTGACAATGAAAGTATACCGCTCAAAATATTATTCATCTCTACTTCAAAACCGAGCTCTGGCACCTCTACAAATCCCTACTTCCCTCTGCGAAGGGCCTATCTATTTACTTTTATGTTGAGTCATCATCCTCTTATTAAAAAGCACCAGTTGGAGAGCACCACTGTCATTTGCATCCATTACTATTAGTTTACATTGAGTATGACTATGACTTGATCTCTTTTACCATGAATTACAATGTCTAGTTAGTCCTTGATCTTTAAAGGTGCTTTGCATTTATGTTTTGCGGTCTCAGAAAGGGCTAGCGAGATACCATCTTGTTATATCATATCATGATTGTTTTGAGAAAGTGTTGTCATCCGAGATTTGTTATTATTTCTCGCTAGCTGATTATGCCATTGATATGAGTAAACATGAGACCTAAATGTTATTGTGAATATGGTTAGTTCATAATCTTTGCTGAAAACTTGAATGATGGCTTTACATATTTACAACAACAAGAGCAAACAGAGTTTGTAAAAGTTTTTATTTATCACTTTCAGTTTATCAACTGAATTGCTTGAGGACAAGCAAAGGTTTAAGCTTGGGGGAGTTGATACGTCTCCGTCGTATCTACTTTTCCAAACACTTTTGCCCTTGTTTTGGACTCTAACTTGCATTATTTGAATGGAACTAACCCAGACTGACGCTGTTTTCAGCAGAATTGCCATTGTGTTATTTTTGTGCAGAAATAAAAGTTCTCAGAATGACCTAAAAATCAACGGAGATTATTTTTGGAATATATAATAAATACTGGAAGAAGAATCCACGTCAGGGGGCCCACACCCTGTCCACGATGGTGGGGGCGCGCCCCCTGCCTCGTGGGCCCCCTGACGCTCCACCGACCTCAACTCTAACTCCATATATTCACTTTCGGGGAGAAAAAACAGAGAGAAGGATTCATCATGTTTTATGACACGGAGCCGCCGCCAAGCCCTAAACTCTCTCGGGAGGGCTGATCTGGAGTCCGTTCGGGGCTCCGGAGAGGGGAATCCATCGCCATCATCATCATCAACCTTCCTCCATCACCAATTTCATGATGCTCACCGCCGTGCGTGAGTAATTTCATCGTAGGCTTGCTGGACGGTGATGGGTTGGATGAGATGTATCATGTAATCGAGTTAGTTTTGTTAGGGTTTGATCCCTAGTATCCACTATGTTCTGAGATTGATGTTGCTATGACTTTGCTATGCTTAATGCTTGTCACTAGGGCCCGAGTGCCATGATTTCAGATCTGAACCTATTATGTTTTTCATGAATATATGTGAGTTCGTGATCCTATCTTGCAAGTCTATAGTCACCTATTATGTGTTATGATCTGTTAACCCCGAAGTGACAATAATCGCGACCATTATCGGTGATGACCGTAGTTTCAGGAGTTCATGTATTCACTATGTGTTAATGCTTTGGTCCGATACTCTATTAAAAGGAGGCCTTAATATCCCTTAGTTTCCAATAGGACCCCGCTGCCACGGGATGGTAGGACAAAAGATGTCATGCAAATTCTTTTCCATAAGCACGTATGACTATATTCGGAATACATGCCTACATTACATTGATGAACTGGAGCTAGTTTTGTGTCACCCTATGTTATAACTGTTACATGATCGATTGCATCCGACATAATTATCCATCACTGATCCATTGCCTACGAGCTTTTCATATATTGTTCTTCACTTATTTACTTTTCCGTTGCTACTGTTACAATCACTATAAAACCCAAAAATATTACTTTTGCTACCGTTACCACTACTATCATACTACTTTGCTACCAAACACTTTGCTGCAGATACTAAGTTTCCATGTGTGGTTGAATTGATAACTCAGCTGCTAATACCTGAGAATATTCTTTGGCTCCCCTTGTGTCGAATCAATAAATTTGGGTTGAATACTCTACCCTCGAAAACCGTTGCGATCCCCTATACTTGTGGGTTATCAAGCAGCAGTAAAATTTTAGTTCCGCACAATGGAGCAGTACTACCGTTGAAGTCGAACCTTCCCTGTGGCAGCTACCCAATGTTATTTCTACTTGTTTCATTTGTTTCATTGTGGTCTTTGCATTGATCCGTCTCGCTTCTCTTGCGTGTTCTTGTGTTGTGTGTCATAGGTGGTGGCTCCGGTTCCAATGTCCGTCGATCGAATCCCATCTACGACACGGGCTCTAAGCGCCTGCGCAACCAAGATGAGGCTCCAGAGGGCTCCAATGCCCCCAACGCAAAACCAAGTCAACCGCAACCAAGAACAAGGAGCCAACAATGGGCATGGATGAGATGCCACTAGCTGAGTTTGTCACTCGAAGGAAGATCAACCCCTATGTGAATCCCCGTGCAAACTTCAGAGGGAATGATCTGTTCTGGACCAAGCAGTAGAACCTTATCTTTTTGGATGTGCTCACAGCTCAAGGCCAAGCAGAACCTCTACGTGGACGTGCACTAGATTGATATGGTTCATATGACGCAGGATAAACACCGGGCATATTTTGGTGAGGCTTTGGACCTGGTGGAGCAGTTTGGCATTGAGGACTTGATCACTTTCCACTTGGACTTTGACCCTGAGATTGTGGCCCGGTTCTTTGCTTCAGTCCACTTCCATACTGATGAGGAACGAACCATGATGTGGATGACCAATGGACAACAAACGACCGCTAAGTGGAAGGAGATTATGGATATGCTACAGGTTCGTGATGAGGGGCTCAACACGTCCATTGGTGTTCGCCCTCATGCCAACCCCGAGTCCGCCAGCAAGAACAAGCTTCAGCAATACTATGTTGAGAAGAAGCTTCCCAGTGGCAAGAAGGCGTGGGTGTTGAACCCATTCCTTGACATCATGCATCGGATCTTCCACAACTCCCTCTTTCCACGCATTGGTGACAAGGATAAGGTACATGCCTATCTCATGGATATGATGCTCATCTGTGAGGAGGCGCGTCGTGCTCAGACGCAACCACTTGATGTCTCACATATCATGTGGTGTGAGTTACGGTTTGCAGTGTTCAAGCCTTCTTGGGCTAAGAAGCTGGAGAATAAGATGAAGGCTCTATTCTGCATGTAGGCCAAGGGACAGTACATGTCTCATGTTGCTTAGAAGGAGAGTCGCCATCGCGACAAGAGGATCTTGAGGACGTTTGGCGAGGAGATTTCCAGTGGGTCCCAGAAGCACATCACTCCAGAGGCAGAATGGATGGTGAAGCAGGGCTATCAGTGGGCCGAATCTGAGGAGGAGCCCATCCCCGCTGCCAAGTCCAGCGAGGAGCGTGACGAGTGATCACTTCAGCTGGGGCTACCACCTGTGTCGTAGGTTTCCTCTTTGCCTTTTTGGTGTCTCGATGCCAAAGGGGGAGAGAGTGTATGGATTTGCGTGTCGTGTGTCGTGTTTGCTTTCGTTCTGTTGGATGCTTTCGTTCTGTTGGACCTTGTTTGCTTTGGTTTGTCGTGAGTCGTTTTCCCTTATAATATGGTGTAATACATATGCACTTTAGTGTATCTTATTGTCTTTCATGCTTAGTAGCCCGTGAGCTTATGCTATCTTGTGCCAGTTAACTTATGCTCATATGTATTATCTTGCCTCATCTATAAAATATAGGGGGAGTGTTGATCCTAGTATGTGTGCCGTGAAGTCCAAAGCACATCTCCAGAGTGCACACATCTAGGGGGAGCCCATCTATATTTTATAGATGTTGGGTTTGCCTATGCTTTATTTTATATCCCTATGTGCAAATCACGTATTGTCATCAATCCACCAAAAAGGGGGAGATTGTAAGGGCATATTTATCCCTTAGTAGTTTTGGTGATTGATGACAATGCTTTTGCGGACTAACCGTTTGCATTGAGCATTTCAGATATATCATGTCTAGGCACAAGACGATTTGGTGCCCCTCGAAGACTATTGAAGACGGCGTTTCTCTGTGTTTCTTTTTGGTGGATTTGAGTCATAGGAAAGCCGTACTATTAAGAGGGGGTCCGCGTTGGAAAGGTTTGGGTGGAATCAACACGTACACGTCTGTTCCTTTTGCACCACCTTTCCTTTGGTTCTTTGGAGCATCCTCTGTTTCTCCGTATCTCTACAAAAGGAAGGACTTCTAGTGTTGCTGAACTAGGGCATGCGGTAGTACTACTCCTCAGAGCGGTAGTACCGCAGGCCCCTGCGGTAGTACCGACCTTGGGCGCGGTAGTACCGCAGGTGCTCATGGTAGTACCGCTTCTCGGACGCGGTAGTACCGTGGCCTCAGGCCAGGCTCAGCAGCACGAGCGGAAGTAGGGGCGGATGTAATTTTTTACATCCATGCCCTACGTGGTAGTATCGCTCCTGGCTTGCGGTAGTACCGTGTAGGATTATTGCATAGATCGAAACTCAGCAGAAGTTGCCATGAATGTATTTTTATATGTGCGTGCCTTCCCAATCTAGACTATCCCTGCCTTGCGGTAGTATCGCAAGGGGGAGCGGTAGTACCACGCCAGGCGGTTCTACCGCCTTCTGCTTCAACGCATCACGGCTGGTTTAGCTACTGTTGCGCCAGCGGTAGTACCGCAGTGCCATGCGGTAGTACCGCGGGCCCTGGCGGTAGTACCGCATCTCTGGTGCGGTAGTACCGCTCGTCACAGGCTAAGTTAGTGGATAACGGTTGGATTTGTTCTTCCACTATATAAGGGGAGTCTTCTTCTTCGAGTTAACCACCTCTTCCATCCCCAAGCTCCATTTTTGCCCGATCTCCCTCCCTAGCCAATCAAACTCATTGATTTTCTAGGGATTGGGTGAGAAGGCCCCGATCTACTCTTCCACCAAGAGAAATTTGATTCCCCCCACTAATCCCTTGCGGATCTTGTTACTCTTGGGTGTTTGAGCACCCTAGACGGTTGAGGTCACCGCGGAGCCATATTCCATTGTGATGAAGCTTCGTGGTGTTGTTGGGAGCCTCTAATTAAGTTGTGGAGATTGCCCCAACCTTGTTTGTAAAGGTCCGGTCGCCGCCTCCAAGGGCATCGATAGTGGAATCACGGCATCTTGCATTGTGTGAGGGCGTGAGGAGAATACAGTGGCCCTAGTGGCTTCTTGGGGAGCATTGTGCCCCCACACCGCTCCAACGGAGACGTACTTCCCTTCAAAAGGAAGGAACTTCGGTAACACATCCTCGTCTTCACCGGCTCCACTCTTGGTTATTGTAGCGACCAAACCTCAAACGATCCAATCTCTGTGCTCCGGTGTCATCACTGGATCAGTAATGCTGACACCACATAGTACTTGAAGGATTTGTAACAGAGTAGCAATCACACACTTATTACATCGAGTGTCTCAATAGAGAACTTATTACAATAAATATTGCTTAAGGCCATCTAATAACGATAACATCGGAAGGCTTGGAAGATAAGTGAGTCCATCAACTCCAACGGCATCACTGAGTATAGAAACATGACCTAAAACTCCTTAATCGTTGTCTGAAAAGTCTGCAACATTAACGTTGCAACCCAAAACGGGTCAGCACATGGAATATGCTGGCAATGTAACACATAGAGAGTAATGGAATGAAACAGCTATTCTATATGCATATTTGGCTGGCGGAAAGCTCTATGGTTACAGTTTTGCGTAAAGACAATTTTTCCCTATTGCAAAGGAATAAATTTATTTAACTATCATGGTGGTTGTTAAACATTGAGAATGGTTGACAGCATTCTCAATCCCAATTAAGCATCATCATTAAACAAACCCATCAAAATTAATTTTATAGTAACATGTTGAGATTCACATGATAATCCAGGTACTAGATACTCAAGATGTCCATAACCGAGGACACGGCTAACCATGATTAGTTTATACACTCTGCAGAGGTTTGCGCACTTTTCCCCACAAGACTCGATCTCCTCCGTTGGATTTCTCGCACTACATGGTGTTTGAGAAACGGATGACCGAGACATAGTCTTTCAGAAGCGCTAGCACCTTACGATGGGTAGACCGTACCACCTACATCCCCTACATCTGCTAGTCTACCACTATAAGAGTTCGCACGACTTAGTCAACTATGCTAGAGCCCATAATAGCTTGTGGCTGCACACGGAAGTTTCTAGCATGAATAATCTCATGATCCCTTTGAGCCTGGGTGGCGGTCCATAAAAAAACAGGCAATCCTGGAATGTCCAGGTACCTCAATCCACCCAGATGTGTGTTTAAGTTGCCACCTTAAATAAACCATTAATTAACGATCTCACATCTGTCATGGATACACTCACTCAATCCACGTCTACTAGCATAGCATGGCATAATAAGCAAACGTAGAAGTAACTCCCAAAGGTTTGATAATAAGCAGGTAATAGGTACTACCTCAACTACTTCCCAAAACCACAATTTAATTAGATCCTAATCATGCAATGTGTAAGGATTGATCTAATGCAATAAAACTGGGTAGAGGGAAAAACATGATCAAAGTGTTACTTGCCATGCTGATGATCCGGGAAACCTAGCATTTCGGAGTAGCAAGCGGCGCACTCCGGGTACTCTATCGCAAACAAACAAGCATACAATAAGTACTCAACTAATGCACAGGTAAAACTCAAATAAGAGATCTAACCAGAAAATTCAACTTAAGAACTTTGGTTGGCAAAAGAGTCAAATCGAACGAAACAAAGAAGGACAAAAGGCAAAAGAAACAGGCTTCGTTTACTATTCTAGATCTAAGGCAATTTTTACAGTGGCAAAAACTTGTTTAAGTTGGTTAAACGGAAAGACAGTTTCAAAACGAAACTCCAGGCGCTTGAATCGCCTGATTCCGATAAACGAGCGAAAAGTTAGACTAAAACGAAAATCGGATCAGAAATCGCGATCAGAAAAATCACGGATTTAATCCGAGAAAAAGAAAAACGACGAACAGTTTAATGAATGAACGTTCGTTAACTAAATCTAAACGAAGAACGCGTTCATTAAACGAACGAACGAGCGAACGCTCGCTGATTAGCCTAAAACCGGAAAAAAAACCGATCAGAAAAAACGAAACAAAAAAATCGAACGAAACCGGTGAGTCAACCTCGGCGACGAGATGGGCGGCGGCGGCTCCGGCGAGGCGGCGGTGTCGGCGGCGGCGGGGTCCAGCAGGGCGGCGGCGGCGGGCGGCGGCGGCGAGGGCGCGGGGCGGCGGTGGCGAGGGCGCGGGGCGGCGCCGTCGGGCGCGGCGGCGGCGGAGAAAGTCGGCGGCGGCGCGGGCGCGGGGCTCGAGGCGGGCGGCGGCTAGGGTTTCGGCCCGGGGTGGGCTAGCGGCTTATAAAAGCTGAGGCCTGGAGGAGTCCGGGCCTAGCACGGTCCGTAGGTCGGTTCGGACGTTTTTTTAAATACTTACGCTCGAAAAAAAACAAAAGGACTACTAAACGGACTCCAAAAATCCCGAAATAAACTTTCCCCGGCTTCTAAAATCAAGCCGCACAGGATGAACATTTATTTGGGGCCTAAATGCAATTTTGAAAAACGCGCATTTTTTCCTAAATTCAAATAAAATAGCAACTAAAACCAAATAAAATCTTATTTGATTTTTTTATTAAATCCTCAATATTTCTTTATTTTGGGAAAGTCATTTTATTCCCTCTCTCATATTTTTGTAATAGAAATAATTGAAGATAAAATAAATAAAATCAAAAGATCCTATTTTCAAAATTTGAGACAACTCAAATATGAAAATAACGAAATCCCCAACTCTCTCCGAGGGTCCTTGAGTTGCGAAAAATTTCTGGGATCAACCAAAATGCAATAAATATGATATGCAATGATGATCTAGTGTATAACATTCCAAATTGAAAATTTGGGATGTTACAAACCTACCCCCCTTAAGATGAATCTCGACCTCGAGATTCGGGTTGGCTAGAAAATAGGTGAGGGTGGTCTTTCAGCAATTCTTCCTCTCGTTCCCAGGTGGCTTCATCCTCCGTGTGGTGGCTCCACTGAACCTTGCAAAACTTGATAACCTTGCTGCGGGTGACTCGAATGGCATACTCTAGAATCTTAACTGGTTTCTTCTCATAGGTCAAATCACTGTCCAACTGAATTGCTTCCAGTGGTACCGTATCTCTCAGCGGTATGTCAGCCATCTCTGTGTGGCACTTCTTCAACTGGGATACATGGAACACGTCGTGAACTCCCGACAATCTTCGGGCAATTCCAACTTGTAGGCTACTTCTCCCATACGCTCCAAAACTTTGTATAGGCCTACAAAACGTGGCGCTAATTTTTCCCTTAACTCCAAAGCGCTTAACTCCTCGAAGTGGTGATACTCGAAGATAAACTCGGTCTCCGACTTCGTAAACTGTCTCCTTGCGTTTAGAATCTGCATAGCTCTTCTGCCTGGATTGAGCTACCTTCAGCCTGTCACGAATTAATTTCACTTTCTATTCAGATTCCTTTATCTGATCCGGTCCAAATAACTGGCGGTCTCCAACTTCATCTCAGGACAATGGGGTCCTGCACCTCCTTCCGTACAAGGCTTCGAAAGGGGCCATCTTCAAACTGGATTGATAACTGTTGTTGTAAGAGAACTCTGCATACAACAAATTCTCTTCCCAGCTAGATCTGTAGTCTAGCGCACAAGCTCTTAGCATATCCTCCAAAATCTGATTGACTCTCTCAGTCTGTCCATCTGTTTGTGGGTGAAAAGTTGTGCTAAACTCCAGTCTGGTTCCCAAAGTCTCATGCAACTGATTCCAGAACTTTGAGGTAAACTGGGTTCCTCTCTCTGATACAATGCTCCTTGGAACTCCATGCAGACATACGATCCTGGTCATGTATATCTTTGCCAACTTTGCACTGGTATAGGTAGTCTTCACTGGAATGAAATGAGCTACCTTTGTCAAATGATCGACTACAACCCATATTGAGTCATGGCCTGAACGTGTTCTGGGCAATCCTGTAATAAAATCCATGCCTAGCTTATCCCACTTCCATTCAGGTATCGGCAATGGTTGTAGCAATCCTGCTGGCTTCTGATGCTCTGCCTTTACTTTCAGACATACATCACAAACTGCTACATATTCCACAATATCCTTCTTCATTCTGGTCCACCAGAATATATCCTTCAAATCCAAATACATCTTGGTATTTCCTGGGTGAATCGAATATGGTGAATCATGGGCCTCTTGTAAAATTAACTTCCTGATCTCCGGATCATTTGGCACATAGACACGGTCTTCAAACCATAAGGTATCGTGCTCATCCTCACGAAATCCCTTAGCTTTTCCTTTGCTCATTTTCTCCTTAATATAAGCAATCTCCTTATCAGTCCTTTGAGATTCTCTGATCTTATCCATCAAAGTAGACTGAATCTCCAATGCTGCTACATAGCCTCTCGGGACTATTTCCAAACATAGCTCTCGAAGATTTTTGGCTAACTCCCTTGGTAAATCTCCCGTCATTAGGGTGTTGACATGGCTCTTACGGTTTAACGCGTCAGCTACTATGTTAGCCTTTCTGGGGTAATAATGCAATTTCATATCATAATCCTTGATGAGCTCCAACCATCTCCTTTGTCTGAGGTTCAACTCCTTCTGTGTGAAAATATACTTCAAGCTCTTGTGATCCGTGTACACCTCCCAATGGTTTCCAATCAGAAAATGTCTCCAAGTCTTCAGTGCATGCACTATGGCTGCTAACTCCAAATCATGCGTAGTATAATTCAACTCATGAGGCTTAAGCTGTCGTGAGGCATATGAAACAACTCTTCCTTCCTGCATCAGAACTGCTCCAAGTCCTCGACGTGAAGCGTCACAATATACCTCATAATCCTTGGTCTGATCCGGTAAAATCAACACTGGTGAGGTAACCAAACGTTTCTTCAACTCCTGAAAACTAGCCTCACATTCCTCAGTCCATATGAACTTGGTATCCTTCTTCAACAACTCCGTCATAGGCTTCGCAATCTTTGAGAAATTCTCAATAAACCTCCGGTAGTATCCCGCGAGTCCAAGAAAACTCCGGATCTCTCCAACTGTGGTTGGTGCTTCCCACTTGGTCACGGTATCAACTTTAGTGGGATCTACTGCTATACCTTCTCCGGATATAACGTGTCCGAGAAATCCAACTTCTTTCAACAAAAACTCACATTTGCTGAACTTGGCATATAGTTGATGTTCTATGAGCTTTCCAAGAACCAAACACAAATGCTCCTTATGCCCCTCTTCATTCTTCGAGTAAACCAGGATATCATCAATGAACACTACGACGAACTTATCCAAGAACTCCATAAACACTTTGTTCATCACGTTCATAAAATATGCAGGTGCATTAGACAGACCAAATGACATAACGGTATACTCGTACAGCCCATACCTGGTGGTAAAAGTCGTCTTGGGTATATCCTGTTCTCGAATCTTCAATTGGTGGTATCCTGATCACAGATCGATCTTGGAAAATACCTTAGCTCCTTGCAATCGATCAAACAGATCATTGATCATCGATAGTGGGTACTTGTTCTTGATGGTTACTTCATTCAATCCTCGATAATTGACAACCATCCTTAATGATCCATCCTTCTTTTCTCCTAGAAGTACCGTTGATCCCCAAGGTGAAGAACTTGGGCGAATATATCCTTTATCCAGTAACTCCTTAATCTGCTTCTTAATTTCCACCAAATCCTTTGCAGGCATCCTATACGGTCTCTTTGATATTGGCCCTGTGCCTGGCAAAAGCTCAATCAGAAACTCAATATCTCTATCCGGTGGCATGCCTGGCAATTCTTCTGGAAATACATCAGGGAAATCCTTCACTACTGGTACTTCCTCCTGCACAACTCCTGTTAAACAATTTGCTTGAGTCCTCTTTGGCACATGTCGGGATACATACTTGATCCTTCTCCCTTCTGGGGTGGTAAGCAAAATTGACTTACTGGCACATTCAATATTCCCTTCATACTTTGACAACCAATCCATGCCTAATATCACATCCAATCCTTGAGATTCCAACACTATTAGGTCTGATGGAAATACGTAGTTACCAATCCTTAATGGTAACCGATCACACCATAGACTAGCCATATATTCTGCTCCAGGCGAGGTTACTAACATGGGTGACCTAAGGGCTTGGGTTGGCAGTTTATACTTATCCACAAATCCCCTTGATATGTATGAATGCGATGCACCAGTATCAAAAAGAACGAGTGCAGTAAATGACTTAACCAAAAACTTACCGATTACTGCATCCGGCTGCTCTTCAACCTCCTCCACGTTAACGTGGTTCACCTGTCCCCTGTTGAAAGGGTTCGGATTCTTCCCAAAGCTTCCATTGCCATTTCCATTCTGTGATTCAGGACATTCGTTGGCATAATGTCCGGCTTAAAGCAAGTGACTTGGCTCAGGTCTTTCTTGGCTGGGGTTGATGGGTTGGTGCGGTTCTGGCCATTGCTTCCTCCATTCCCATTACCAGTCTTGGGGCCATTGTGATTGTGTGAGCTACCTCCTCCATGGGTATGCTGGAAATGTCCTCCCGTTCTAGGGGTAAAACGTGGCTTCTGCTGAGCTCCAGAATTGTACTTTCCTTGTCCATACTTCCTCTTGCGATTCTCAATTTGCTGTTGCTTCCCTTCAATCATAAGAGCACGATCTACCAACTCCTGGTAGTTGTTGAAGGTTGCTACCATCAACTGCATGCTCAACTCATCATTCAGTCCTTCCAGAAACTTCTCCTGCTTTGCTGCATCCGTAGCAACGTCATCTAGGGCATAACGTGCTAATTTACTAAAGTCCTCCACATACTGGCCAACTGTCCGTCCTCCTTGGCGCAAATTGCGAAACTCTCGCTTCTTCATGGCCATAGCTCCTGCTGAAACATGGGCAGTTCGAAAAGCCTACTGAAACTGGTCCCATGTGACAGTATCGACAGGGAAAGTGGCTGTCAAATTCTCCCACCATGATGCTGCTGGTCCTTCAAGCTGATGTGCGGCAAACTTCACCTTCTGCGCATCCGTGCATCCTGCTGTGGTCAACTCTCTAGCTGTCTTGTGGAGCCAATCATCTGCTACGATCGGCTCGGTGCTACTGGAAAACACCGGCGGATTCAGCCTAAGAAAACGGGCTAAGTGGTCAACAGGTGGTGGTGGTGGTGGGTTGTTGTTGTTGTTCCCCTGGTTCCGATTCTGGACTAGCAACTGTTGGAAATATGCCCTAGAGGCAATAATAAAAGCATTATTATTATATTTCCTTGTTCATGATAATTGTCTTTATTCATGCTATAATTGTGTTATCCGGAAATCGTAATATACATGTGTGAATAACAGACACCAAACATGTCCCTAGTAAGCCTCTAGTTGACTGGCTCGTTGATCAACAGATAGTCATGATTTCCTGACTATGGACATTAGATGTTATTGATAACGAGATCACATCATTAGGAGAATGATGTGATGGACAAGACCCAATCCTAAACATAGCACAAGATCGTATAGTTCGTTTGCTAGAGTTTTGCAATGTCAAAGTATCTTTTCCTTAGACCATGAGATCGTGTAACTCCCGGATACCGTAGGAGTGCTTTGGGTATGCCAAACGTCACAACGTAACTGGGTGACTATAAAGGTAGACTACGGGTATCTCCGAAAGTGTCTGTTGGGTGACATGGATCAAGACTGGGATTTGTCACTCCCGTATGACGGAGAGGTATCACTGGGCCCACTCGGTAATGCATCATCAGAATGAGCTCAAAGTGACCAAGTGTCTGGTCACGGGATCATGCATTACGGTACGAGTAAAGTGACTTGCCGGTAACGAGATTGAACGAGGTATTGGGATACCGACGACCGAATCTCGGGCAAGTAACATATCGATAGACAAAGGGAATTGCGTACGGGTTTGATTGAATCCTCGACATCGTGGTTCATCCGATGAAATCATCGTGGAGCATGTGGGAGCCAACATGGGTATCCAGATCCCGCTGTTGGTTATTGACCGGAGAGTCGTCTCGGTCATGTCTGCTTGTCTCCCGAACCCGTAGGGTCTACACACTTAAGGTTCGGTGACGCTAGGGTTGTGAAGATATGTATATGCAGAAACCCGAAGTTGTTCGGAGTCCCAGGATGAGATCCCGGACGTCACGAGGAGTTCCGGAATGGTCCGGAGGTAAAGAATTATATATAGGAAGTGCTGTTTCGGGCCTCGGACAAGTTTCGGGGTTATCGGTATTGTACCGGGACCACCGGAGGGGTCCCGTGGGCCACCGGGTGGGGCCACCTATCCCGGGGGGCCCATGGGCTGAAATAGGAGGGAACCCAGCCCATAGTGGGCTGGGGCGCCCACCCCTATAGGCCCATGCGCCTAGGGTTCCACCATGGAAGAGTCCATGTGGTGGAAGGCACCCCTAGGTGCCTTGGGAGGGAGGGAAACCTCCCCTTGGCCGCCGCCCCCCCTAGTAGATCTCATCTACTAGGGCCGGCGCCCCCCCCATGGCACCCCTATATATAGTGGGGGGGAGAGGAGGGATTACACACCAGCCCCTGGCGCCTCCATCTCCCCCGTTACGTCTCTCCCTCGTAGTCTTGGCGAAGCCCTGCTTCTGTGACGCCCTGCATCCACCACCACGCCGTCGTGCTGCTGGATCTTCACCAACCTCTCCTTCCCCCTTGCTGGATCAAGAAGGAGGAGACGTCTCTCGTCCCGTACGTGTGTTGAACGCGGAGGTGCCGTCCGTTCGGCGCTGGTCATCGGTGATTTGGATCACGTCGAGTACGACTTCATCATCACCGTTCTTTTGAACGGTTCCGTGCGCCATCTACAAAGGTATGTAGATGCATCCAATGACTCGTTGCTAGATGAACTCCTAGATGATCTTGGTGAAACGAGTAGGAAATTTTTTGTTTTCTGCAACGTTCTCCAACAGTGGCATCATGAGCTAGGTCTATGCGTAGTTCTTCTTGCGCGAGTAGAACACAATTAGTTGTGGGCGTGGATTTGTCAACTTTCTTGCCGTTACTAGTCTTTTCTTGCTTCAGCGGTATTGTGGGATGAAGCGGCCCGGACCAACCTTACACGTACGCTTACGTGAGACCGGTTCCACCGACTAACATGCACTAGTTGCATAAGGTGGCTGGCGGGTGTCTGTCTCTCCCACTTTAGTTGGAGCGGATTCGATGAACAGGGTCCTTATGAAGGGTAAATAGAAGTTGACAAATCACATTGTGGCTTTAACGTAGGTAAGAAGACGTTCTTGCTAGAACCCTAATTCAGCCACGTAAAACTTGCAACAACAATTAGAGGACGTCTAACTTGTTTTTGCAGCAAGTGGTTTGTGATATGATATGGCCAAAGTTGTGATGAATGATGAATGATCTATATGTGATGTATGAGATGTTCATGCTATTGTAATAGGAATCACGACTTGCATGTCGATGAGTATGACAACCGGCAGGAGCCATAGGAGTTGTCTTTATTCTTTTATATGACATGCGTGTCATCGAGGAACGCCATGTAAATTACTTTACTTTATTGCTAAACGCGTTAGCCATAGTAGTAGAAGTAACAGTTGGCGAGCAACTTCATGGAGACACGATGATGGAGATCATGATGATGGAGATCATGGTGTCAAGCCGGTGACAAGATGATCATGGAGCCCCAAGATGGAGATCAAAGGAGCTATGTGATATTGGCCATATCATGTCACGTTTATTATTTGATTGCATGTGATGTTTATCATGTTTTGCATCTTGTTTACTTAGAACGACGGTAGTAAATAAGAAGATCCCTCATAACAATATCAAGAAGTGTTCTCCCCTAACTGTGCACCGTTGCTAAAGTTTGTCGTTTCTAAGCACGCCGTGATGATCGGGTGTGATGGATCCTTACGTTCACATACAACGGGTGTAAGACAGTTTTACACATGCAAAACACTTAGGGTTAACTTGACGAGCCTAGCATGTGTATAGACATGGCCTCGGAACACAGAAGACTGAAAGGTCGAGCATGAGTCGTATAGAAGATACGATCAACATGAAGATGTTCACCGACGTTGACTAGTCCGTCTCACGTGATGATCGGACACGGCCTAGTTAACTCGGATCATGTAATACTTAGATGACTAGAGGGATGTCTAATCTAAGTGGGAGTTCATTAATAATTTGATTAGATGAACTTAATTATCATGAACTTAGTCTAAAATCTTTGCAATATGTCTTGTAGATCAAATGGCCAACGTAGTCCTCAACTTCAACGCGTTCCTAGAGAAAACCAAGCTGAAAGACGATGGCAGCAACTATACAGACTGGGTCCGGAACCTGAGGATCATCCTCATAGCTGCCAAGAAAGATTATGTCCTACAAGCACCGCTAGGTGATCCACCCGTCCCACAGAACCAAGACGTTATGAACGCTTGGCAGACACGTGCTGATGACTACTCCCTCGTTCAGTGCGGCATGCTTTACAGCTTAGAGCCGGGGCTCCAAAAACGTTTTGAGAGACATGGAGCATACGAGATGTTCGAAGAGCTGAAAATGGTTTTTCAAGCTCATGCCCGGATCGAGAGATATGAAGTCTCCAATAAGTTCTTCAGCTGTAAGATGGAGGAAAATAGTTCTGTCAGTGAGCACATACTCACTATGTCTGGGTTACATAACCGCTTGTCTCAGCTGGGAGTTAATCTCCCGGATGATGCGGTCATTGACAGAATCCTCCAGTCGCTTCCACCAAGCTACAAGAGCTTTGTGATGAACTTCAACATGCAGGGGATGCAAAAGACCATTCCTGAGTTGTTTGTAATGCTGAAATCAGCGGAGGTAGAAGTCAAGAAGGAACATCAAGTGTTGATGGTCAATAAAACCACTAAGTTCAAGAAAGGCAAGGGTAAAAAGAACTTCAAGAAGGACGGCAAGGAGGTTGCCGCGCCCAGCAAGCAAGCTGCCGGGAAGAAGCCAAAGAATGGACCCAAGCCCGAGACTGAGTGCTTTTATTGCAAAGGGAAGGGTCACTGGAAACGGAACTGTCCCAAATACTTAGCGGACAAGAAGGCCGGCAACACCAAAGGTATATTTGATATACATGTAATTGATGTGTACCTTACCAGTACTCGTAGTGACTCCTGGGTATTTGATACCGGTGCCGTTGCTCATATTTGTAACTCACAGCAGGAGTTGCGGAATAAACGGAGACTGGCGAAGGACGAGGTGACGATGCGCGTCGGGAATGGTTCCAAGGTCGATGTGATCGCCGTCGGCACGCTGCCTCTACATTTACCTACGGGATTAGTTTTAAACCTCAATAATTGTTATTTAGTGCCAGCTTTGAGCATGAACATTGTATCAGGATCTCGTTTAATTCGAGATAGCTACTCATTTAAATCTGAGAATAATGGTTGTTCCATTTATATGAGAGATGTGTTTTATGGTCATGCTCCTATGGTGAATGGTTTATTCTTAATGAATCTCGAGCGTATTGCTACACATATTCATAGTGTGAGTAACAAAAGATGTAAAGTTGATAATGATAGTACCACATATTTGTGGCACTGCCGCCTTGGTCACATAGGTGTCAAACGCATGAAGAAGCTCCATACAGATGGACTTTTGGAGTCTCTTGATTATGAATCATTTGACACGTGCGAACCATGCCTTATGGGTAAAATGACCAAGACTCCGTTCTCAGGAACAATGGAGCGAGCAACCAACTTATTGGAAATCATACATACTGATGTGTGTGGTCCAATGAGTGTTGAGGCTCGCGGTGGCTATCGTTATGTTCTCACCCTCACTGATGACTTGAGTAGATATGGGTATGTCTACTTAATGAAACACAAGTCTAAAACCTTTGAAAAGTTCAAGGAATTTCAGAGTGAGGTTGAGAATCAACGTGACAGGAAAATCAAGTTTCTACGATCAGATCGTGGAGGAGAATACTTGAGTCACGAATTTGGCACACACTTAAGAAAATGTGGAATAGTTTCACAACTCATGCCGCCTGGAACACCTCAGCGTAACGGTGTGTCCGAACGTCGTAATCGCACTCTATTGGATATGGTGCGGTCTATGATGTCTCTTACCGATTTACCGCTATCCTTTTGGGGCTATGCTTTAGAGACTGCCGCATTCACTTTAAATAGGGCTCCGTCGAAATCCGTTGAGACGACACCGTTTGAATTATGGTTTGGTAAGAAACCGAAGTTGTCGTTTCTGAAAGTTTGGGGATGCGATGCTTATGTCAAGAAACTTCAACCTGAAAAGCTCGAACCCAAGTCGGAAAAATGCGTCTTCATAGGATACCCAAAAGAAACTGTTGGGTACACCTTCTACCTCAGATCCGAAGGCAAGATCTTTGTTGCCAAGAATGGGTCCTTTCTAGAGAAAGAGTTTCTCTCGAAAGAAGTAAGTGGGAGGAAAGTAGAGCTTGATGAAGTATTACCTCTTGAACCGGTAAATGGCGCAACTCAAGAAAATGTTCCTGAGGTGCCTGCACCGACTAGAGAGGAAGTTAATGATAATGATCAAGATACTTCTGATCAAGCTCCTACTGAAATTCGAAGGTCCACAAGGACACGTTCCGCACCAGAATGGTACGGCAACCCTGTCTTGGAAATCATGTTGTTAGACAACGGTGAACCTTCAAACTATGAAGAAGCGATGGCGGGCCCGGGTTCCGAAAAATGGCTGGAAGCCATGAAATCCGAGATAGGATCCATGTATGAAAATGAAGTATGGACTTTGACTGACTTGCCCGTTGAACGGCGAGCCATAGAAAATAAATGGATCTTTAAGAAGAAGACAGACGCGGATGGTAATGTGACCATCTATAAAGCTCGACTTGTCGCTAAGGGTTATCGACAAGTTCAAGGGGTTGACTACGATGAGACTTTCTCACCAGTAGCGAAGCTAAAGTCCGTCCGAATCATGTTAGCAATTGCCGCATTCTACGATTATGAAATATGGCAAATGGACGTCAAAACGGCATTCCTTAATGGTTTCCTTAAGGAAGAATTGTATATGATGCAGCCGGAAGGTTTTGTCGATCCTAAGAATGCTGACAAGGTGTGCAAGCTCCAACGCTCGATTTATGGGCTGGTGCAAGCATCTCGGAGTTGGAACATTCGCTTTGATGAGATGATCAAAGCGTTTGGGTTTACACAGACTTATGGAGAAGCCTGCGTTTACAAGAAAGTGAGTGGGAGCTCTGTAGCATTTCTCATATTATACGTAGATGACATACTTTTGATGGGAAATGATATAGAACTCTTGGACAGCATCAAGGCCTACTTGAATAAGAGTTTTTCAATGAAAGACCTTGGAGAAGCTGCTTATATATTAGGCATCAAAATCTATAGAGATAGATCGAGACGCCTCATAGGTCTTTCACAAAGCACATACCTTGATAAAATATTGAAGAAGTTCAATATGGATCATTCTAAGAAGGGGTTCTTACCTGTATTACAAGGTGTGAAATTGAGTTCAGCTCAATGTCCGACCACGGCAGAAGATATAGAAGAGATGAGTGTCATCCCCTATGCATCAGCCATAGGTTCTATTATGTATGCCATGCTGTGTACCAGACCTGATGTAAACCTTGCCGTAAGTTTGGTAGGAAGGTACCAAAGTAATCCCGGCAAGGAGCACTGGACAGCGGTCAAGAATATCCTGAAGTACCTGAAAAGGACTAAGGAAATGTTTCTCGTTTATGGAGGTGACAAAGAGCTCGTCGTAAAGGGTTACGTCGACGCTAGCTTCGACACAGATCTGGATGACTCTAAGTCACAAACCGGATACGTGTATATTTTGAATGGTGGGGCAGTAAGCTGGTGTAGTTGCAAGCAGAGCGTCGTGGCGGGATCTACATGTGAAGCGGAGTACATGGCAGCCTCGGAGGCAGCACATGAAGCAATATGGGTGAAGGAGTTCATCACCGACCTAGGAGTCATACCCAATGCGTCGGGGCCAATCAAACTCTTTTGTGACAACACTGGAGCTATTGCACTTGCCAAGGAGCCCAGGTTTCACAAGAAGACAAGGCACATCAAGCGTCGCTTCAACTCCATTCGTGAAAATGTTCAAGATGGAGACATAGAAATTTGTAAAGTGCACACGGACCTGAATGTAGCAGATCCGTTGACTAAACCTCTCCCTAGAGCAAAACATGATCAACACCAGAATTCCATGGGTGTTCGATTCATCACAATGTAACTAGATTATTGACTCTAGTGCAAGTGGGAGACTGTTGGAAATATGCCCTAGAGGCAATAATAAAAGCATTATTATTATATTTCCTTGTTCATGATAATTGTCTTTATTCATGCTATAATTGTGTTATCCGGAAATCGTAATACATGTGTGAATAACAGACACCAAACATGTCCCTAGTAAGCCTCTAGTTGACTGGCTCGTTGATCAACAGATAGTCATGATTTCCTGACTATGGACATTAGATGTTATTGATAACGAGATCACATCATTAGGAGAATGATGTGATGGACAAGACCCAATCCTAAACATAGCACAAGATCGTATAGTTCGTTTGCTAGAGTTTTCCAATGTCAAAGTATCTTTTCCTTAGACCATGAGATCGTGTAACTCCCGGATACCGTAGGAGTGCTTTGGGTATGCCAAACGTCACAACGTAACTGGGTGACTATAAAGGTAGACTACGGGTATCTCCGAAAGTGTCTGTTGGGTGACATGGATCAAGACTGGGATTTGTCACTCCGTATGACGGAGAGGTATCACTGGGCCCACTCGGTAATGCATCATCAGAATGAGCTCAAAGTGACCAAGTGTCTGGTCACGGGATCATGCATTACGGTACGAGTAAAGTGACTTGCCGGTAACGAGATTGAACGAGGTATTGGGATACCGACGATCGAATCTCGGGCAAGTAACATATCGATAGACAAAGGGAATTGCGTACGGGGTTGATTGAATCCTCGACATCGTGGTTCATCCGATGAAATCATCGTGGAGCATGTGGGAGCCAACATGGGTATCCAGATCCCGCTGTTGGTTATTGACCGGAGAGTCGTCTCGGTCATGTCTGCTTGTCTCCCGAACCCGTAGGGTCTACACACTTAAGGTTCGGTGACGCTAGGGTTGTGAAGATATGTATATGCAGAAACCCAAATGTTGTTCGGAGTCCCGGATGAGATCCCGGACGTCACGAGGAGTTCCGGAATGGTCCGGAGGTAAAGAATTATATATAGGAAGTGCTGTTTCGGGCGTCGGGACAAGTTTCGGGGTTATCGGTATTGTACCGGGACCACCGGAGGGGTCCCGTGGGCCCACCGGGTGGGGCCACCTGTCCCGGGGGGCCACATGGGCTGAAATAGGAGGGAACCCAGCCCATAGTGGGCTGGGGCGCCCACCCCTATAGGCCCATGCGCCTAGGGTTCCACCATGGAAGAGTCCATGTGGTGGAAGGCACCCCTAGGTGCCTTGGGAGGGAGGGAAACCTCCCCTTGGCCGCCGCCCCCCCTAGTAGATCTCATCTACTAGGGCCGGCGCCCCCCCCCATGGCACCCCTATATATAGTGGGGGGGAGAGGAGGGATTACACACCAGCCCCTGGCGCCTCCATCTCCCCCGTTACGTCTCTCCCTCGTAGTCTTGGCGAAGCCCTGCTTCTGTGACGCCCTGCATCCACCACCACGCCGTCGTGCTGCTGGATTTTCACCAACCTCTCCTTCCCCCTTGCTGGATCAAGAAGGAGGAGACGTCTCTCGTCCCATACGTGTGTTGAACGCGGAGGTGCCGTCCGTTCGGCGCTGGTCATCGGTGATTTGGATCACGTCGAGTACGACTTCATCATCACCGTTCTTTTGAACGCTTCCGTGCGCCATCTACAAAGGTATGTAGATGCATCCAATGACTCGTTGCTAGATGAACTCCTAGATGATCTTGGTGAAACGAGTAGGAAAATTTTTGTTTTCTGCAACGTTCTCCAACAGCAACTGCATCAATGTGTTCTGCTGCTGGATCAACTGAGTGAACTCCGGTGGAAAGGTAAATCCGGGGTCACGTCTCGGAGGTATCTGAGGGTTTTTAGAAAAGATGAGATTTAAGAATAGAGGGGGTCTAAAGAGAAAACACTACCCATATGCACATGAGGCAAAAGCAAACAATTCACTTCATTCAATCAATCAAACAAGGGCATACAATCGATCTAACTATCGCAAAAGTGCTCGGACTACTATATTTACATGGTGGACTACTACTACTGATGAGGTGGTCTACTAGAAATATTCTTCGGTTGCAGACTCCATGATATCTGCCCCATCTTCATCAACGTAGTCATCATCGCTATCATCTGGATCCGAGTCGGTGTCGTCGATGATGATGTAGTCTTCCGGGCGAATCTCCTTGGGTTCTTCGTCTTCTTCTACTGGTGTAGGACCTCCCATAAATATTCCGATCTTCTTGATCAGATCTTCATTCTTCTCCACTAATACTCCAATTTCCTCTTCATAATCTTCACGAGTAGCCTTGAGTTCTTCCTCCAGTTCCTGGATTCTTGTCCTTGCCTTCTTTAGATCTATCATGTCGGCGCACATCTGGTTTTCCTGACGTCGAATGTGCTGATTTAACTCCTGGATAAATGCTGCAACTGATCTATCCTTCCTGGTGCTGATCATCTCCCAGTGCTCATCTCGACGCCCACAAATCTGGTAGATAGTATCCTTGAGATCATTTCGGTAGACTTCTCCAATGCGTCCCATGGCGATGTGAGCTGCCATGCTCTTTCCTAGACTCCAAGTTGGTGCATCAAAATAAAACTCTATGGGCTCAGTGACTGGCATGAACGTCCTTCCTGGAACTTGAACTTGAATCATCCAGCGCTCTTCTTCAGGTAAAGTGGCGTTGTAGGTGTCGGTGAAGCTTGGTACTCCTATGTTCATATATCTAGTGACTTCCTTCAAATGACGTCCAAAGGGTGTATCTTCATCCGGTTGAGTGAACTTGTTCCTTGCATCCGCCATCCTAAATGAGTAGAAAATATGAGGAGTCAGAAAGAGAAGAGAGTGAGTAGTGATATAGGTCTTTAGCTTAGTGGTCGTGTCCTACAGTCAGCGTGTGCTCTGATACCATCTTGTAGCGACCAGACCTCAAACGATCCAATCTCTGTGCTCCGGTGTCATCCCTGGATCAGTAATGCTAACACCACACAGTACTTGAAGGATTTGTAACAGAGTAGCAATCACACACTTATTACATCGAGTGTCTCAATAGAGAACTTATTACAATAAATATGGTTAAGGCCATCTAATAACGATAACAGTGGAAGGCTTGGAAGATAAGTGAGTCCAACTCCAACGGCATCACTGAGTATAGAACCACGACCTAAAACTCCTTAATCGTCGTTTGAAAAGTCTGCAACATTAACGTTGCAGCCCGAAACGGGTCAGCACATGGAATATGCTGGCAATGTAACACATAAAGAGTAATGGAATGAAACAGCTATTCTATATGCATATTTGGCTGGTGGAAAGCTCTATGGTTACAGTTTTGCGTAAAGACAATTTTCCCTACTGCAAAGGAATAAATTTATTTAACTATCATGGTGGTTGTTAAACATTGAGAATGGTTGACAACATTCTCAATCCCAATTAAGCATCATCATTAAATAAACCCATCAAAATTAATTTTATAGTAACATGTTGAGATTCACATGATAATCCAGGTACTAGATACTCAAGATGTCCATAACTGGGGACACGACTAACCATGATTAGTTTATACACTCTGCAGAGGTTTGCGTACTTTTCCCCACAAGACTCGATCTCCTCCGTTGGATTTCTCGCACTACATGGTGTTTGAGAAACGGATGACCGAGACATAGTCTTTCAGAAGCGCTAGCACCTTACGATGGGTAGACCGTACCACCTACATCCCCTACATCTGCTAGTCTACCACTGTAAGAGTTCGCACGACTTAGTCAACTATGCTAGAGCCCATAATAGCTTGTGGCTGCACACGGAAGTTTCTAGCATGAATAATCTCATGATCCCTTTGAGTCTGGGTGGCGGTCCATAAAAAAAAGGCAATCCTGGAATGTCCAGGTACCTCAATCCATCCAGATGTGTGTTTAAGTTGCCACCTTAAATAAACCATTAATTAACGATCTCACATTTGTCATGGATACACTCACTCAATCCACGTCTACTAGCATAGCATGGCATAATAAGCAAACGTAGAAGTAACTCCCAAAGGTTTGATAATAAGCAGGTAATAGGTACTACCTCAACTACTTCCCAAACCACAATTTAATTAGATCCTAATCATGCAATGTGTAAGGATTGATCTAATGCAATAAAACTGGGTAGAGGGAAAAACATGATCAAAGTGTTACTTGCCTTGCTGATGATCCGGGAAACCTAGCATTTCGAAGTAGCAAGCGGCGCACTCCGGGTACTCTATCGCAAACAAACAAGCATACAATAAGTACTCAACTAATGCACAGGTAAAACTCAAATAAGAGATCTAACCAGAAAATTCAACTTAAGAACTCTGGTTGGCAAACGAGTCAAATCGAACGAAGCAACGAAAGACAAAAGGCAAAAGAAACAGGCTTCGTTTACTATTCTGGATCTAAGGCAATTTTTACAGTGGCAAAAACTTGTTTAAGTTGGTTAAACGGAAAGAGGGTTTCGAAACGAAACTCCAGGCGCTTGAATCGCCTGATTCCGATAAACGAGCGAAAAGTTAGACTAAAACGAAAATCGGATCAGAAATCGCGATCAGAAAAATCGCGGATTTAATCGGAGAAAAAGAAAAACGATGAATAGTTTAACGAACGAACATTCGTTAACTGAATCTAAACGAAGAACGCGTTCGTTAAAACGAACGAACGAACGAACGCTCGCTGATTAGCCTAAAACCAGAAAAAACCGATAAAAAAACGAAACTAAAAAAATCGAACGAAAACCGGCGAGTCAACCTCGGCGACTCGGCGGCGAGATGGGCGGCGGCGGCTCCGGCGAGGCGGCGGCGGGGTCCGGCGGGGCGGCGGCATCGGGCGGCGGCGAGGGTGATGAGGGCGCGGGGCGGCGGCGGCGGAAGGCGGCGGCGGTGCGGGCGCGGGGCTCGAGGCGGGCGGCGGCTAGGGTTTCGGCCCGGGGTGGGTCGCCGGCTTATAAAGGCTGAGGCCTGGAGGAGTCCGGGCCTAGCACGGCCCGTAGGTCGGTTCGGACGTTTTTTTAAATACTTACGCTCAGAAAAAAACAAAAGGACTACTAAACGGACTCCAAAAATCCCGAAATAAACTTTCCCCGTCTTCTAAAATCAAGCCGCACAGGATGAACATTTATTTGGGGCCTAAATGCAATTTTGAAAAACACGCATTTTTTTCCTAAATTCAAATAAAATAGCAACTAAAACCAAATAAAATCTTATTTGATTTTTTATTAAATCCTCAATATTTCTTTATTTTGGGAAAGTCATTTTATTCCCTCTCTCATATTTTTGTAATAGAAATAATTGAAGATAAAATAAATAAAATCAAAAGATCCTATTTTCAAAATTTGAGACAACTCAAATATGAAAATAACGAAATCCCCAACTCTCTCCGAGGGTCCTTGAGTTGCGAAAAATTTCTAGGATCAACCAAAATGCAATAAATATGATATGCAATGATGATCTAGTGTATAACATTCCAAATTGAAAATTTGGGATGTTACAGTTATCTCTTACCTCTACTTGTGCAAGTTTACTTTGTGTTGCATCTCTTGCTTGCTTGTATACTCGTTGTTGCATCATATAGGTTGCTCACCTAGTTGCACATCCAGACAACCTACTTTGTGCAAAGTTTAAATTGATAAAGAAAAGTTAAAAATTGTTAGTTGCTTATTCACCCCCTCTAGTCAACTATATCGATCATTTCAACGTTCCCTCGTGTTTATACACCAAGATATTAGTAAGTAGAGGCAACATCGTTGACCTCAGTTAAAAAACGTCGCCGAACTAGTTAATAAATCCCTTGTGCCCCAATGTTTTCTAGTGTGGTTGTCAAGCTCACTAGATTTTTCCACTTTGCAGCAAGTTATGAGCCTATAATGTGTTTGAAAGTATTGAAGTATTTTAGGAATAATTTATAATTGAAAAATAAAAGTGCGTATAAAAGCAGTTTGGAGAGTTTATTATGTAGAGAAATCAAACCAGCGTTCATAAGTTCACTAGTAGCATCTCTCGAAGCAGCAGTGGCACATGAATAAACATAGGTTTGTGTTACGACCAATCAAATTTTCTCATGACAAATCATAGCAAATTAGAAAGGTTGGACGTGCTTCGCTACGCCATCGGTGTTATTGGGATTCCACACACACAAAAAGGTTTGACACTCGTGGGAGACGATGGAGTGTGTTTTCTTATTTTATAATGTGGTGTTTTGGTTGGCCCTTCCTGGTGGTGTGATTTTGTGGTATCTGCTAATTGACCTACACGCATATCTTGCACTAGTGGTGCTTGTACTATATCAGTGGGAATGTGTTGCATGCTAGTACTTCTCTTTTTAGATGGTGTCAAGTTGGTTGTTGTAGATTTGTTCACCCAAACAAAACCTTGACCAAATTCAAAGTTGGACATCCCAATTGACCGAGAGAGCTCCAAACTTAGGGAGTATAATGAATTCAAAGATGTTGGATCATGTTATAAAGCCGGTAAATTAGGGTGCCTGAAACCCTCGTGAATTCAAATAAGCTATTAAGTATTAAGACAAACCATTGCATTAGGCATGATGCTATGTGGGCCAAAGAATCCATATCACCACATTTTCTATCGTGCTTTAAAAGCAAAACCCTGGTGTCCTTTTTGGATGACTGTTTTTGGCCAGATCTGCCCCCTCCGACCGGGGAATTCAAAGAAATCATCATCACCGTTATTGGAGCGTCAAGAGGAACATATTAATCCAAGTCATCTTCACCATCTCCATCAAGAATTTCATCACTTGTCAGTGTTAAATTAATTAGAGTTTCAGGTTGTCATATTTATCATTGCACATTTCTTCGTGTTCAACGTGTTTTATTTTTTTCCTTTGTTTTTTCCTGCCAGGTGGTGTACTATCTTGGTTTGGTTGCACTCGTTTACTTATTATTATTATTATTATTATTATTGTTGTTGTTGTTGTTGTTGTTGTTGTTGTTGTTGTTGTTGTTGTTGTTTACATTACCTTGAAATTCCAACATCACAAATCACTTCATTATTACGTCTTTCATCACTTAGAGTGAAGCATTGATATTTTTATACTTGTCAATGCCTTCGGCTCATCACGGGATCGATAAATTTACATATTAAAAATATCACTATTGAACACGTACACTTGTTTGATATCACTTGATCGCTTTGACGTAGCTACACCACATATGATGCCATGTTCCTGCTAGCCCAATGTTCCCTTCTTTTGAATATTCCTCTTTGTGCAATCCCTTTCTCTTATCTTTGAAGTTTCATACGTGAAAGGCATAAAAAAAGAGGAGAATGTGCTACTTCTAGAAGATTTTAGTGAGTTAGCCCATAAAAGTAATGGGGTTTATATAAATTTAACAAAAAATGACGAGAGTCAAAGCCCACTAGCAATTGAGGTTGTCACTTTGATGTTTGATCTCCCTTGTGTGAAGTTCCCCGCAAAGAGCACTACCATGTAGAAAGATGATCTGGACCTCCACATGTTTCACTGCGCAACACATAATAATTTATTCGACTATTTTCGATAAAAACTGTTGTCATTACTGGACTGACGAACTAAACAATTGTCAAAAATGCGCAAATCTTGTTTTCTTTTTATGCCAAGTTGGAAGCACCTCAGATGCTGATGCCAATCGCCTATGTTGATGCGTGTACTCGTAGTGGGCAGTCAAGCCACTATTACATACTCCTTCCGTCCGAAAATACTTGTCATCAAAATGGATAAAAGGAGATGTATCTAGACATATTTTAGTTCTAAATACATCATTTTTTGTCCATTTTGATGACAAATATTTCTGGACGGAGAGAGTACATGTCAACTTTGCCTTCTTGGTTCGCAGAATTTTCAAAATAAAAGAATAAAAAACCCACAGGAATAAAGTCTGAATAAATCCTTATAAGAAAAAGATTTCAATCCATGTACGTATCAAACAATAAACAAAGAAAAATCATCAAATAACAACAATAAAATTTCTTTAAATCAAAAGAGGCAGAAAAATGCTTAGGGCACATTCTCCATCGACAAAATTCACATAATAACGGGTTCAATTATATCAAGAAAAGAGGAACTTGTTTCATCATCATTTCATTCTACACCATCTGTTTCTAAATATAAGACGTCTCAGCATTTCAATTTAATCTGCCAAATTGTTTTATTACCTCATAGGATTCCAATTGGGTCGGTTTGATGGTTTGACGCGTCAATATTTGCCAGGCGCCGGTCCGGGAAAACCCACCGCAAACCCAACTCATCTCAACTGCGAAACAGAACTCGCCTTCTTCCTCTCCCCGATCCCCAATTCCCCAACACCTAACCCTAGCCCAAGAGCCGCCGGCGCGATGCTCCGCTCCCCCGGCCACTCCCCTCGCCAGCTCACCCCGTCGCCCTCCCCCCCCCCCTCCCCCCCCCCCCCCCCCCCCCCCCCCCCCCCCCCCCCCCCCCTCGGCGTCCACCCTCGCCACCACCTCCTCCAAGCGCCGCCGCCCGGAGGTGCTCGACGAGGACAGCTACGTCGTCGCCATCGAGCGCATCATCGAGCGCGACTTCTTCCCCGACCTCCCGCGCCTCCGCGACCGCCTCGACTGGCTCCAGGCCGTGCGCTCCCGGGACCCGCTCCTCCTCCGCGACGCCCAGCTCAAGATCCTCGATCGCCGCCGCCGTCTCCAGCGCAACGGGCCCCTCCCCACCCCGACGCCCGCCACCTCCACCGCGCTCCGCTCACCGTCCTTCCTCGCGACCCCCGCCGTCGCCCCCTCCACCACAGGCGACCCCGAGGAGGAGGACGAGGACGTCTCTGCCGCGCTCTCGCTCGACGACTTCTTCCGCCGCTACACCAGCGAGGACAACGAGTCCTTCTCGCGCATCCTCGAGAAGGTCAACCACCGCCGCCGCGAGCGCTATGCCCACCTCCTGGAGCCTGGCAAGGTGGCGGATAAACAGTTGTTGGAGGATGCTAAGCGCGACAGAATAACTGATGGCTATGGTACATCTGGGCAGCCACCGAGTACGTTGGAGGGTGCCAAGTTTACGGCCAAGAACCTGCTCATGTACCACCCGGCCGACCGAGGGGAAGCGCCGCTCACTGATGAGGAGCTTGCGGTGCGGCTGAAGGGGCTCACCAAGGAGATCGACAAGTCAAACACCAGGTTACATGGGAAGGCTCTGGCTGAAGACGGGAGACCCAAAGAGGAGGAGGCAGCTGCCATACTGTATGCTCTAGTTGCAGGCTCTACTCCTGGAGGAATGGCCTACAATGATCCTGATAAAGGAAAGAAGTATGATTTGGAGGATCTAAGGAAGACACCAAACCCGTTTTACATTGAATCAGGGAAGAAAGCAGACAATGGGTACAGTTTTGTGAAGACACCATCGCCAGCACCTGGTGTGGATGAGTCCCCGTTCATGACATGGGGTGAGATTGATGGAACACCACTGAGGTTGGATCCTGACGAGACACCAGGGGGTAGTGAGAGGTCACATTTCAAGATCCCACCTCCACCTGTTCGAGATGTGAAGGCACACCTGCTGTCCAGGGATGCTGCGAAGAAGATAAAAGCGCGAACACATATGTTTCACAAGCCACCATTGCCATCCCCTGTGAGAGGAGGCAGTGCAAGCCCCAGAAATCTGTCTCCTGCAGCACAGAAGTTTGTGAGGAATGCCATCGCAAAATCCACACGAACCATTGATGAGTCTCTCCGTGCAAGTTACAGAGGGTCGACCCCATCTGCAGGCACCCCGAAGACAAGGTTTTCAACGGACCCAGGCTTGGGATCACGGTCTCCTTCGGCGAGAAAGGGTTCCACCCCTCCGTGGTGATTTCAGTAAACCCCAATGTTATATATATCCATTTCATAAACTGATCGATGCTATCCATGTATTGTATCGGGAAAAAATGATGGTAGTTTTTTCAGCCTGGAAATCTTAGAGGGCTTGCCAGGTCATTAAACTATTCTTGCATTTGCATGGCAGGCTCCCTTAGTGTATTGTGATTTACTGATTTTGCAAAGGTCTTACTAAAATATGCATTGACACCAAATTTCCTGTTTATATAGTTTACAGGCAGTTTAATCTTATCAGAAAGTAAAATCTAGTCTAGGTTGAATCTCCCTGACCTGAATATTAGAAACCAGAAATGCATATGATATGGTCGCAGTAGTGGTGTTACCAAAATAACTTCTCGCGCATGTGCAAGATGCAAGACGGTTTGTCATCTTGGGTTTTGTTTGCTTGGCGTGTATTATAGCGATTATAACAGGTCATATCAGAGTTAAGGAATGGCACTTAATTTAATGTATGTTTGGTAGTTGCACACTTACTCTGTTGTTAGCGGAATATCTAAATTCATAGTAGTCATTTCTTTAGTTCGGTTTGGATTCATGTAGCACATAACGTACACACACTTTCTTCCCATCATTTGATTGGATGACTTGATGTATTGGGTCTCAAGTCCCAACTCTGAGGGCCTCTTTGATTCAAAGGATTCTGAAAACGCAGGGGAGAAGTACTTACTAGTGCTTTTCTAGTTATGCTGCGGTCAAGTTTATTGTTCTTCCAGTTATATAATAACGAGGTTATGATATATCTGCGGTTTACTAAATTTTATATAAATTTCTTTGTGAATGCCCTCTTATTGTGAAGTCCTTTTTGAGCCCCATTTGATCAGGCTAGTATATTAGAAGAAAGTAAAACTGGTAGTGTTTGGCCTAAGCTATGTGTTGATTCACTGGTTTGCTCTCTAAGGCTGCTTATTTGGGTATGAAAGAAACTGTTCTTAATTTCATATATATGCTTTGATCTAGAATCTAGCCTATTTTTGTTCACATAGTAGAGGCCAGTATTTACAATTTTATCACCATACAGGCCTTGTTTAGGAAAGCTTGGTTTGGAATTCACAATTAGGATAACCTAGATAATTGCTCTTGTTATATAGGCCAGCTTGGTTATGTCAATACTGATATTTTGTTTCGTATGCATTATGGGTTGCTGGGCTAACAGTTACATGCTCAGCCTTTTTGGCCTTCTTATTGCGGTGGTACGTTGGCCTTAGCCTCCTTTTTTTTTGAGAACACACTACGTATTTTATTAGAAGAAATTTCACGAAGACACAAACCCCAAAAGAGAAGTCCACTTGTAAGTTAAGAAACAGAGAAAACAAAAGGGTAGAAACAGCGTCTTGGTGAAGAGAATTGAAATGATCCTGACCAAGTTAAATTAACTATGTATGCTCAAATGGATTGGGTGATTTTGTTCTCGCCAAAAAAAAGAAGGATCGGCTAATTTTTAAACCTACCTTTTGAAGTCTTCATCCATTTTGAGGTTGGACATCAGATTGAGCTCTGGCGCGCGGCGCTCGTGGAGTTTCTTCTATAAAAAAGCCCCAACGAGGGTTGGCCCTTGGGTTGGTCTCATTTTTTTGACATCATGGCATCAAAGTTTGAAATGCTGTGTAAAGCTTTTTGCTTGCTACATCATGCTGCTAAAATTTGTGATCCTAATGCTTTCTTTACCAGAACGCCGTGCATAATTGCTGGAGTACTTAACTTCTGGTTATTTTTACAACTAAAAAGAAACTTTTGGTTATTCAGACACCGGGCTCTTATAAGGGCCTAGTTGTAAAATAATGCTGACGTAACGTTGGTCAGTAAGTAACTCCTGGACCGAGCTTCTCTCTCCTGGACCGACTGGCTTTGTATGTCTTTGATAACTTCCTGTCTCGGCATTTGTCTTCGCCAGACTCAGATCAATAAGGAATGTGCTGTATTCACCGTCAGGCTACGGAGTATAATCTTGTTTCAATCAGACTCGAGTCGTCAGGAACAAACTTCATTCACCTTCACGACAGCGATTGAAATCTCGTACGGGAACTAGTTTATTTTGTAGAGTCGGAATCCTTGAATTTACATCCTGTTTGGATGCACTCCGCTCCGCAACTCCGTTCCGCTCCTGGAGCGGGCGGAGTGGCGCTGAACGCTACCGCTCCTCGGAGTAGACAGAGTGGAGTCAGAGCTGGATGCAGTTCAATCCGGCGGAGTGGCTAATACCGAGCTCCGTGGGTGACTCCCTGTGCCAGCTCGATCCAATTTTTTTCTCTCACAGCGATTTAGCGCCACCCATTAGCGTTGTTCCCTGGCAGGCTCGCCGTGGCTAATACCGAGCTCCGTGGGTGACTTCCTGTGCCAGCTCGATCCAATTTCTTTCTCTGACAGCGATTTGGTGCCACCCATTAGCGTTGTTCCCTGGCGGGCTCGCCGTCCATGCCGCGACATGCTCCTGGAAGGCCGCGTCCGTGTGCGCCACACCACATCAGCGAGCTCAGGCAGCCACGCCCGCCGTGTCCCCGGCCTGTTCCTGGAGTGCCTCAAGTGACTCCGCCGAGAAGTGCAGCACGTGCCCGCGCAGCGGCGTCTGTGCCGGCCTCTGGATGAGCTTCGACAGGTCCGTGCATGGCAGCATGATCGGCGCCGGCGCCATGCCGCCGTCGGGCGACCAACGCTGGAACAAGCCTTTGGCGCGACGCTGGAGCTTTCGGAGGCGCTAGGCTGGCGTGCGTGATCTCGACCAGCGTGTTGAGGAATCCCCAGAAGGCGGCCGTTCCGTCGGCCAGTGTGTGGTTGCAGACGAAGTAGACGAAGACGCCGCCGGCGAGCTGCGTGACCTGCACGGCGAAGAGCGGGAGCTGCTGGCCGTCATAGTTGACGGCGTCGTTGAGCGGGAAGAAGGCCTCGAGGACCTACAGGACGTCCACGCCAGGAGGAACGAAGGAGCTCGACGGCCCCTGCACCCTTATGATCAGTCGTGTATGGACTTTGGAGTGGAGTCAGTTGCCGAACGTCTTATCAACTCTCGATTTTCATTGGAGGAGCCATCAGTCAAGGAGCTCGGAGTGGAGTAAGAGATTTGAAGGAGCAGAGTGCATCCGAACAGGGCCTTAGTCTGTCACCTTTTGTGAGACGAATTGTGATTTTGGTCAATGGTTGGGTTCCCGGCTCCTATGTTTACCTTCTATGTTCCGCTATGTTCGACTAGGAGTGTAAACGAAGAATCACTGCGATTGTACTTTCAACTCAAATGGTCAAGTACCTCGGTGAAGAAAGCCAAAAATTGACTGTCATGAAAAAGCCGAAAATTGACTGTAGTGAGAAAGCCGAAAATCGATTGTCGCAATAAGCACAAACTAATCGGCAATCCAAAGACAATGTTATACCGTCGTGTTTGAGGTGCCGCTGTATTTGGTTAGTATTTGGTCAAAAGAATGTTTCGCCAATTTTAAAAATGCCTTATGAATTTGAAAATTGTTTTAAAATTATATGCCCCATAGGAATGTTGGTTCCTGATGCTGGGGTTGGGCGTCACTAGTGGGCCCACCTATAAGCGGCTATTTTGCACGTTTAGATTGTTTGGGTTACTTCACAAGCTGTCGTGACGGTTGTATGGTGCTCTTTAGGGGTGGACTAACGAGCAGCTCGACTCGTTAAGCTCGTGCTCGTTAAGACTTGGCTCGTTAAACTCGTTAAGATTAACGAGCAGAAAACCCTACTCGGCTCGGCTCGTTTGAAGCTCGTTAAACTCGTGAATGTTCGCGAGCGCTCGTTAACAGATTATAATATGTTATGATATACATGATGAATGTGTAGGTATGATTTTCAAGATGAAATATGGTGACTACAAAAAGAAATGAAGTAGTTTGTTGCCTCATATGTTGATTAGATTAAATAGATGGGCTGAGGTGCTACAAAAAGTTTGTCACATAAGATAAAAAATATGTGTTGCGTTGTTACTAACGAGCTTAACGAGCTATTCGTGAAACTCGTTAGCTCGCTCGTTAAGCTCGTTAAGCTTGTTAAGCTTAACAAGCTAAAATCAATGATTGGCTCTGTTCATTAAGAAGCGAGCTACGAATTTAACGAGCCGAACTATCGAGCGCTCATTAAGCTCACGAGCTACGAGCTTTCGGTCCAGCCCTAGTGCTCTTTTAGAGCATCTCCAACCGGCGCCGAATTCGCCGCACGCTAAAAATTGCTTTGCCGCGTGTCCATCGTCTAGTTTGGCGCGACGCGCAGCGCTGGCTCCAGCAGCCGCGCTAAAATGCAGCGCGCACGCCGCTCCAGCAGTGCGTAAAAAATGCAGCGCGCGCGCTCATTCTACAACATTTTTTACATAGATAAAAACCGATAGATTGCATAGATAAAAACGATACAAAGATATTTTATATCGGTGCAACTAGATAGATAGTTCAAAAGCATAGATAGATAAAACTACGGTGCGACTAGACAGAAACTACTACGGCATACGATAGAAACTACTTCAAGTCGCTACCATCATCACCGTCATCATCCTCGTCGGTGTCGTCTGAGGTATCGAGCCATATGTCCAACCAACGTTCATCGTCTGATGTGAAGATCGACTTCCCATCTGCTGCAACGATATCGGACTACGCATTCGCTAATGCCTTCTGCCGACGCCGGTCCGCCCGCTTCGCGCGGCGCCTTGCCGTCATCTCTGCCCAGTAGGCACGCTTGTCGGCGACGTCCTCCGGGTGGCGACGGTGCCACTCCGCCATGGCTCGCTCGTCCTCCTCGGCGATGAGGAGGCGGCGCTGCCGCCGAGCGTGGCCGGCACGGTCCATGTCGGTGATGAGACGCGGCGGAGGGGCGACGCGCTGCGCCTCCTCGCGCGTGAAGACGTCCATCTATGATCGGGGCCTGTCCAAGCGCCACGCCGCCGCGTCGTACGCGCGGGCCGCCTCGTGCGCGCTCCGGAACGACCCGAGGCCGAGCCGGACGTCGCTGGACCGGATCTCGGCGGAGTACCAGCCGTTGGGGCGCTCGCGGACGCCGTGGTAGCCCGAAGAACCCCGGCGGCGCGGCGGCATGGTGGCGCGGTGGTGGCGCGAAAAGCGGCGAGGTGGCGAAGCGCCAAGGTTGCGAGAGGAGGGCGCGTGGCTGTGTTCTGTGCGCGTGGCGAGCGCGTGATTTTATAGGCGTGCGCGAAGCGGCACGCCAAATCTACCGTGCCGCGTGCCGCTTTCTCCCGTGCGCGCAAACACTTTCTGCGCGCGGTAAGTTCCCGCTACCGCTGAAGCGCGCGAAACCAGCCCGCGCACGCTAAAACTAAAATTTACCGTGCGGGCGCGCCTTTTGCCGCGCGTAGATGCTCTTAGTTATGTCGGTGTGCGTATCATTGTTCGTGGTTGATTGGTTTTGTGGACTACAATGGAGCTCAAGTACTCACGACTGAGACTAAACTTGTGACAATAACATAGACGTACATCGAACAGTTCAACCTTCCTCTCGAAACAAATACTTTGTGACTTCTAAAAAATGTTTAATTTTCAAGAATAATGAATTTAGACAAATAATTGGAAATTTCAAAATTGTTCAGGAAAAGAGAAAAAAAGTCATGATTTATTAAAAAATGTTCATGAATCTTAAAGAAGGGTCAAGATTTTTTAAAATGTTTGCGGATTGTAAAAGTTTGTGAATTAAAAAATCTTTATGAACACGAAAAAATCTTCACAAAATTAAAATATTTCATGAATTTTAGAAAATTGTTCACAATCTTTTAAAAAAAATTATGATTTAAAAAACATTCATGAATTTAAAGTACCTTTCTGAATTTCAAAACATGTTCATAAATTTGAAAAATATCCATAAAATAAAAAGTAACAAAATAAAAAGGGAAAAATATAAAAACAAACATTAATTTATAAAATTAAAATAAATTTAAAAAAGAAAGCCTCGACCTAATAGCGCCTCTGCGGTCCGTGTGTGTTGCTTGAGAGCCTCTGCGGTATGGGTGAAATATGAATTGCCATAATAATATTGGAAGCAAAAGAATAGAGTTAATGCCACAACTGAAAAATGAACTGGTCAAATATCTCTAATTGAATTATGGTATTTCCCCCCTTGTTTTGCGATTATGACGTGATGCTTTTTGTTAGAAGGGATAGAGGGATTTGGTGGAATAGTTCGTTGTATTGCTTGAGCCTCGTGGGCATATATATAGGAGTATATGATCATCTTGGAGTACAAGACAAGCCAGAATAATTCCTAGTCTATCTTATGTTTCCTAACTAATCACGATACTCAACATCCCCCCGCAGTCACAATGATAGCAACGAAGACGGTAAGACTGGAGAAGAAACCGAAGGCAAGCCGACGGACACCCCCCACAGTCGTAACGGTCGACGCATCGCGGAGTCGTGTGGCCGGAGTGGCAACCGACGAGGTTGCTCAAGCAAGGCGGTAGCCCTTTGTGCCGTTTGTCGAGGTAGCCGAGAGCGTGGGTGGTGGAGCTGTGGTCGAGGTAGCCGTGCGAAGAATGTCGTGGTCGATGTCGAGTCAGGGTGACCAGTGTCGAGGAAGTCGCCGTGGAGCCGCGGGCGCATGGAGGCACCGAGTTAGCATGAGCGCAATGGTGTCGAAGTAGTGGTGCGCCGGGAAGATGTGGTTGACGATGCATCGCGGCGGGTTTGCCAAGCCCGGGGACACATCGTGGATGAAGGCACGCACCGGTGTTGCCAGCACCAGGCATGCGTAGACGGACGAAGACGAAGTTGACAAAGCGCCGACCAGGCTTGCCGGGCCCCGGGGACACGTCATGGATAAAGGCACGCATTGGTGTTGCCAGCACCGGGCATGCGTAGACGAGGGACCTGCACGAGCTGTATGCCATGTCGGAGAAGTCGAAGGGGCCAACAGAGAAGAGCTCGACGATAATTGCGGCGTCCATCAGCGTGGGGCCGATGTCACCAACGGTGGTCGGAGTAGACGAAGTGGTCGGGATAGATGATGGAGACGCTGGCGACGGGCTGGTGCTTGGACGAAGACGAAGGGGGTGGACGGGCGACGGCGGCTACGAAGGTAGCGGCGGCGGCTAGGTTAGAAGTACGGCGGCGATGCTCGAAGTAGGCGAAGAACCCTGACAGCGTGACGAAGACCGGTGTGGACGGTGGCGTTCCCGCGCCAAGGAAGACGGCGCGACGCATACCACGAGAGGTCGACGTGCGGTGACGGCGGAGTGGACCGCGGGCCGCGGCGCTACGGCCCGAAGAGGTGACGCAGCGGCGGCGGGCAGGTCAGGGCGATAGCGGAAGACCTCGGGGCGGTCGCAGGGACCGCGGGCCACGGCGCTACAGCCTGAAGGGGCGACGTAGTGGCGGAACGCAGGTCTGTGCAACCGCGGGGACCACCTCGGGACGGCGGCGTGGATCGCGTGCCACGCTCGCTACGGCCCGACGGGGCGGCGCAGTGGCGGCGCGAGGGTCGGTGCAGCCACGGGAATGATTTAGAGCGGACGGCCCCTGGGTGGCGGTGGACCACAGGCCGCGGCACTACGACCTGAAGGGGCGACGCAGCAGTGACGCGGGTCGGTGCAGCCGGGAGAAGAACCACGGGGCGGCGGCGCTGTGGCCCGACGGGGCTACGCAGCGGCAGCCCGTTGCTCGATCGGTAGAGGGGCGCACTGAACTCGGGATGGTCTTCACGGGGCCTGCGGAGGTGCGCGCAACCGATGGGCCAGGTCGATCGCACGACGTAGATGAGGCGGATCGCGGCGGCGGGCGGGTGATCAATCCGATCGCGCGCGAGGTCGGGGACGCCGCTCGGTGGAGGCGCGGTGACGGCGGAGTCCGAGATGAAGCCGGCGGCGGCGGGCGGCTATGATTGGCCACCGCATGGCGCGAGGCTGCCGGATCGGGGTGATGCAGGAGTCCCGGTCGGAGCAGAGCAGTGACGGCCGACATAGATCGACGGGCGGGCCGGCGCACGAACGGCGGCGGTGAAGGGCCGCCGCATGACGCGAGGCCGCCAGGTCGAGGCGACCGGCGGGCCGATGTGCGGACGACGCACGAGGCCGCCTGGTCGGGGCGACCGACGGCAGACGCGCGAACAATGTGCTAGGCCGCCGGGTCACTGAAGAAGCCGGCCGATCGCACCGGTGTTGGAGTAGAGGCGCACGAGGTCAACGACGGCGGTGGGCGACGCAAACCTGATCAAATAGACCAGAAAACCAAAAAATAGACACCGATCAAAGCGACCGGCGTGAGAGAGAAAACCCGGATCAAATGATCGGGAAAAAGACTCTTTAGGGCAGCCGGCCAACACGGCCGGCGAACGAACCCTAGGTACGGGCGGCGCGGCCCCCGGCGGCGGCCATGGAGGCCGACCGCCCCGGAGGCGGCGCGTAGGTGCGAAAGCGACGGATAGGGTTTAAAATCGACTTGCGATAGATACCATGTTAGAAGGGATATAGGGATTTGGTGGAATAGTTCGTTGTATTACTTGAGCCTCGTGGACATATATATATAGGAGTACATGATCATTTTAGAGTACAAGATAAACTAGAATAATTCCTAGTCTATCTTATGTTTGCTAACTAATCACGATACTCAACACTTTTAATAACCTTTTGGCGAACATGCTGTTTTTCTGCACATAAGTAGAATTTTAAATCAGAACACCCCTCAAATATATGTGATATTGATGTTCTCGTTCTAAATTTCAGAAAAAGGGTGTTCTAGTTCTAACAACCTTTTGCTGCCGTACTCTTTTTCTGTAAATTGAATCTTGAATCTGAATTGAAAAAGATGTGAAGAAAATGCCCAATATCCTCATCTTACTACATTGTATAGGCTTATACTTGATGTGTGTGTGTGTGTGTAACCACACACCTGCGTGAGTCAGGTCATCCCTGCATTAGAGCAACTCTAACCGTAGTTGCCATATGGGCAATCGTCATAATGCATATGAAACGTGCTTCATATGCATTTGAAGGCTCGCCAAGTGATGCGTAACACTCAGTCACCTTATCTCAACATCCATAAATTTTTTTCATTTCCCCTTGAAAACTATGATATCCTTCAAATTTAAACATTTGACACATCAAACAAACATCTACACAGTTTTAACAAGTGGCATTAATAGAAGTGTTAGTGCATCTAATTTCCTTGATAGATTTTGGTATTTAATGTCAACATACCTCAAGGAACTAATGCATCCTATAAGTTTATTTCAGAAAAATCTCCTTGTCCATGCAACAAAGGAATAGAAGATGATCAACACATGTGTTGGCCAAGCCGAAGGATTCCTCCTTTTCATTTTAGTGATCCGTGATCACATAAAGTCCATAGGCATGCTAATACTATCAAAAGGGGATGAGTCTGTTGTCATGAGTTTTTTCTCCATGTGCTTAAAGATCAAACTCTAAACCCCTCATTTTAGCTCTTCCAGTTGGAATCACCGAGTCATTTACCAAATATAGTTGTTGCAAAAATCCTTCCATTCAGAGCTTCCAAGTTTTCCGTTTGGAATCATCGAAGCATCTGCTAAACTTTCTAGTGCCATATCAAAATTTTGAAGCCAATCGCTCAGAATTTCCGAGGCGACAACAACGAGTGTGTCACAACTGAAGTGTTCCCATCAGAACCTCTGAATGAACTTCACTTGAACTTTCTGAACTGTCGAAAGCTGCTACCTTTGTGCACGTCCAAGTTTCCGAGCTGATCACTTTGGAGCTTTTACTCTGTGTAATAAAGTCGGTACCAATCAGATTTCTTGCCCCTCCTATTTATACCCCCACCTATCACACTAGCTCATTCAAAACAAACTTCACTCTGTCATATGTTTCAAGAAAGAATTCCACCTTGTGCGGATTTCAATGGACTTTCTACTCCAACCATCCGAGTCAATCCTCTGAGATCTAATACCCTCTTGATTTGCACTCATTCCTCTCCAATCAATAGCCATATCTTAGAGAGTTTACATGTTGAGAAGATTATCATTTGAAGTATGAGAGTAAATGATTCATCACCAAGAAACCTCCATATTGTTACTTTTGGAGGGTGTGTGCCTCCTAGATCGGCCATGTGCTTGGAAGTCTTCGAAATTTTGAGGCCACTCGCGAAGTAGCCATATCTTGAGAAGTTTGTAAGGACTTGGAGATCTAGAACTCTCCCACGAAGGGTCCATCAAGGACACTCACCCATGAACAACCCATGAAGTTAGTAAGGGCTTCAAGATTGGCTACTTCATGAAGATCTACCCTGGTTGACATGGTGAAATAGGTTAGTTGCCCCTTTGTGGACCGCTCCTTTGTGGAATCTCGCAACCGAGATTATTGTTATCTTGGACCCTTCGTGAGCAAAGCCTCCATCAACGTGGATGTAAGATAGCGCCAACTATCCGAACCCCCCAAAAAATCTTCACCGAGCCAACCCATGTTTGCGTATCTCTAACTCTACTGGTTTACTTTCTTTTGCATGTCTTCACTTTTCATTGCCTATAATCTTGTAGACTTGCATGTGTAGGGTGCTTGGTCGATTGCTAGAAAAATCTAAATCTGTCAAGGAAACTAAATTTGGGAAAAGAGTCCATATTTGTCTTAGTAGTCTATGAACTCCCTCTAGACATACTTATTGATCCTACAAAAAGCATTTAATTGGTGACATGTAAATATCACATATTTCTAGCGTGTGTACCGCCCCTTCTCCTTTGCACTAGTGGAAAGAGTGCTAGCCACAACTTTCGTTGGTGGCGCGCCATTTTCAACCGACGCCAACACAATTTTTTTTGAAATAGTAGTGGCGTCGGCTTATTTGGTACGACATTATTAGGGACATAGTGGTGGCGTAGGAAAATAATTGGACGTCACAGGTATATGGGACCCACACTTTGTACAAGGCGTAATGTAGTGCTAACGCGGTATAACATGGTACGCCAGCACTATTATGTTTATAGTTGTGATGTATCACTGGTTGCCACCTCAGCACTACATGATGCGGGGTATAATAATTTTTATTAAATTAATAATATTGTATTACTTTTATTTTAATTGCTTCTACTAATTTAAGAATAATTTTTAACTACTATTAAAGTACTATTATTATTTTGTATTAAGTTAAGAATATTATTTTATTAAATTAAGAATACTGTATTGCTTATACTGATTTATAGTTTTTTGACTTTTATTAAAGTACTATTATTATTTTGTATTACTTAAGTTAAGAATATTACTTTTATTAAATTACGAATACTGTATTGCTTTTATTTTAATTGCTTCTACTAATTTAAGAATATTTTTTGACTTTTATCAAAGTACTATTATTATTTTATATTACTTTTGTTAAGCTCAGAATATTATTTTTATTAAATTAAGAATACTATATTGCTTTTATTTTAATTGCTTATACTAATTTAAGAATATTTTATCAACTTTTATTACAGTACTATTATTTTTTTGTATTACTTTTATTAAGTTAAGAATATTATCTTTATTAAATTAAGAATATTGTATTGCTTCTACCAATTAGTAATATTTTTTGACTTTTATTAAAGTACTATTATGATTTTGTATAACTTTTATTAAGTTAAGAATATTATTTTTCTATTAAATTAAGAATATTGCATTGCTTTTATTTTAATTGCTTCTACTAATTTAAGATTATTTTTTTGGCTTTTATTATAGTACTATTATTATTTTGCTTATTGGGCCAAGCCCATAAATTTTTAGGAGGTAGTAGGGGTCAAAGCTGAGGGCAACAGCCCCCTCGCCTCACCCTTACTCCCTACCGCCGCTCCCTCTCTCTGCCCTCGCTTTCTCGATTCCCTTTCTCTCGCCAGCAGAATCCAGTCGTTGCCCTCAGATTTCGGCGGGTTCCGGTCGGTAGGTAACTGTTGGAAATAGTAGCATGCAATTTCAAAAAATTTCCTACGCTCAAGCAAGATCTATCTAGGAGATGCATAACAACGAGAGGGGGAGAGTGTGTCCACGTACCCTCGTAGACCGAAGGTGTAAGCGTTAGCTTAACGTGGTTGATGTAGTCGAATGTCTTCTCGATTCAACCAATCAAGCACCGAACGTACGACACCTCCGAGTTCTGCACGCGTTCAGCTCGATGACGTCCCTCGGACTCTTGATCCAGCAAAGTGTCGAGGGAGATTTTGTTCAGCATGACAGCGTGGTGACAGTGATGGTGAAGTGATCTACGCACTCTAAGCACTACGACAATATGACCGGAGGAGTAAACAGTGGAGGGGGCGCCGCACACGGTTTGGAACAATTGTGTGTTAGAGCCCCCCGCCCCCGTATATAAAGGAGGGAGAGGGGAGGAGGCCGGCCCTAGGGCGCCCCAAATGGGAGGAGTCCCACTAGGGCTCCTAGTCCAATTCGCCCCCTTCCTTTTATCGAAGGGGAAAGGGGGAAGGAGAGGGAGAAGGAGAAGGAAAGGGGGACCCCTTCCCCTCCCCTAGTCCAATTCGGATTCCTCCCTTGGGGGGGGGGGCACCCCTTGTGGACTGGCCTGCCTCCCTCCTATGGCCCATATCTTCCCCCAGGGGGTTCCGGCAACCCCTCGGTACTCCGATACAATTTCGAAACAGTTCCGGTGTCCGAATACTATCACCCAATATTTCAATCTTTACCTCTCGACCATTTCGAGATTCCTTGTCATGTCCTTGATCTCATCCGGGACTCCGAACAATCTTCGGTCACCAAAACACATAACTCATAATACAAATCGTCATCGAATGTTAAGCGTGCGAACCCTACGGGTTCGAGAACTATGTAGACATGACCGAGATACCTCTCCAGTCAATAACCAATAGCGGAACCTGGATGCTCATATTGGTTCCGACATATTCTACGAAGATCTTCATCGGTCAAACCGCACAACAACATACGTCATTCCCTTTGTCATCGGTATGTTACTTGCCCAAGATTCGATCGTCGGTATCTTCATACCTAGTTCAATCTCGTTACCGGCCAGTCTCTTTACTTGTTACGTAATACATCATCCGCAACTAACTCATTAGTCACATTGCTTGCAAGGCTTATCATGATGTGCATTACCGAGAGGGCCTAGAGACACCTCTCCGATACTCGGAGTGACAAATCCTAATCTCGATCTATGCCAACCCAACAAACACCTTCACAGATACCCGTAGAGCATCTTTATAATCACCCAATTATGTTGTGACGTTTGATAGCACACAAGGTATTCCTCCGATATTCGGGAGTTGCATAATCTCATAGTCTAAGGAATATGTATAAGTCATGAAGAAAGCAATAGCAATAAAACTTAATGATCATTATGCTAAGCTAACAGATGGGCCATCACATCATTCTCCTAATGATGTGATCCCATTCATCAAATGACAACACATGTCTACGGTTAGGAAACTTAACCATTTTTGATCAATGAGCTAGTCTAGTAGAGGCATACCAGGGACACTGTGTATTGTCAATGTATTCACACATGTATCAAGTTTCCGGTTAATACAATTCTAGCATGAATAATAAACATTTATCATGATATAAGGAAATATAAATAACAAATTTATTATTGCCTCTAGGGAATATTTCCTTCAGTCTCCCACTTGCACTAGAGTCAATAATCTAGATTACATTGTAATGATTATAACACCCATGGAGTCTTGGTGCTGATCATGTTTTGCTCATGGAAGAGGCTTAGTCAACGGGTCTGCCACATTCAGATCCGTATGTATCTTGCAAATCTCTATATCTCCCTCCTTGACTTGATCACGGATGGAGTTGAAGCGTCGCTTGATGTGTTTAGTTCTCTTGTGAAATCTGGATTCCTTCGCTAAGGCAATTGCTCCAGTATTGTCACAAAAGATTTTCACCGGACTCGATGCACTAGGTATTACACCTAGATCGGATATGAACTCCTTCATCTAAACTCCTTCATTTGCTGCTTCCGAAGCAGCTATGTACTCTGCTTCACATGTATATCCCGCCACGACGCTTTGCTTGGAAGTGCACCAACTGACAGCTCCACCATTCAATATAAATACGTATCCGGTTTGCGACTTAGAGTCATCCAGATCAGTGTCAAAGCTAGCATCGACGTAACCATTTATGACGAGCTCTTTGTCACCCCCATAAACAAGAAACATATCCTTAGTCCTTTTCAGGTATTTCAGGATGTTCTTTACCCCTGTCTAGTGATCCACTCCTGGATTACTTTTGTACCTCCTTGCTAAACTTATAGCAAGGCACACATTAGGTCTAGTACGCAACATTGCATACATGATAAGAACCTATGGCTGAGGCATAGGGAATGACTTTCATTTTCTCTCTATCTTCTGCAGTGGCCAGGCATTGAGTCTGACTCAACTTCACATCTTGTAACACAGGCAAGAACCCTTTCTTTGACTGATCCATTTTGAACTTCTTCAAAACTTTATCAAGGTATGTGCTTTGTGAAAGTCCAATTAAGCGTCTTGATCTATCTCTATAGATCTTGATGCCCAATATATAAGCAGCTTCACCGAGGTCTTTCATTGAAAAACTCTTATTCAAGTATCCTTTTATGCTATCTAGAAATTTTATATCATTTCCAATCAATAATATGTCATCCACATATAATATTAGAAACGCTACAGAGCTCCCACTCACTTTCTTGTAAATATAGGCATCTCCAAAAGTCTGTATAAAACCATATGCTTTGATCACTTCATCAAAGCGTATATTCCAACTCCAAGATGCTTGCACGAGTCCATAAATGGATCGCTGGAGCTTACACACTTTGTTAGCACCTTTAGGATCGACAAAACCTTCTGGTTGCATCATATACAACTCTTCTTTAAGAAATCTATTAAGGAATGTAGTTTTGACGTCCATTTGCCAGGTTTCGTAATCATAAAATGCGGCAATTGCTAACATGATTCAGACAGACTTAAGCATCACTACGAGTGAGAAGGTCTCATCGTAGTCAACTCCTTGAACTTGTCAAAAACCTTTTGCAACAAGTAAAGCTTTGTAGACAGTAACATTACCATCAGCATCAATCTTGTTCTTGAAGATCCATTTATTCTCTATGGCCTGCCGATCATCGGGCAAGTCAACCAAAGTCCATATTTTGTTCTCATACATGGATCCCATCTCAGATTTCATGGCTTTAAGCCATTTCACGGAATCTGGGCTCATCATCGCTTCCTCATAGTTCGTAGGTTCGTCATGGTCTAGTAACATGACTTCTAGAGCAGGATTACCATACCACTCAGGTGCGGAACGTATTCTGGTTGACCTACGAGGTTCGGTATTAACTGAAGGAAGTATGCCCTAGAGGCAATAATAAAGTTGTTATTTATATTTCCTTATATCATGATAAATGTTTATTATTCATGCTAGAATTGTATTAATCGAAAACTTAGTACATGTGTGAAGACATAGACAAATAGAGTGTCCCTAGTAGACCTGGCCATGGGCAGCCCGGCCCGGACGGCCCGACCTGACCCGACCCGAAAATCTCGGGCCAGGCTGGGTCCGAACATGCCATCGGGCTGGGCTCGGGCCTGAAAATCAAACCCGACGGGCAGATTGGGCCTGGCTCGGGCCTGTGAAAAATTGATTTTTAGCCGTGGCCGGGCCGGACCAAGCGGGCTGTGTCAGGCTTTTCCAGGTTCGGGCCGGGCTTGGGCCTGATTTAGTAGGCCCGGTGGTTGGTCCGGGTCGATCTTGGGCCTGGGTTTTCGGCATCAGGAACTTTTTGGCCCGACCCGAGATATGGCCAGGTATAGTCCCTAGTATGCCTCTACTTGACTAGCTCATTAATCAAAGATGGTTAAGTTTCCTGACCATAGACATGTGTTGTCATTTGATGAACGGGATCACATCATTAGAGAATGATGTGATGGACAAGACCCATCATTAGCTTATCATAATGATCATTTAGTTTTATTGCTATTGCTTTCTTCATGACTTATACATATTCCTCTAACTATGAGATTATGCAACTCCCGAATACCGGAGGAACACCTTGTGTGCTATCAAACATCACAACATAACCGGGTGATTATAAAGATGCCCTACAGGTGTCTCCGAAGGTGTTTGTTGAGTTAGCATAGATCAAGATTAGGATTTGTCACTCCGTGTATCAGAGAGGTATCTTTGGGCCCTCTCGGTAATGCACATCACTATGAGCCTTGCAAGTAATGTGACTAATGAGTTAGTCACGGGATGATGCATTATGAAATGAGTAAATAGACTTGCCGGTGACAAGATTGAACTAGGTATGATGATACCGACAATCGAATCTCGGGCAAGTAACATACCGATGACAAAGGGAACAACGTATGTTGTTATGCGGTTTGACCGATAAAGATCTTCGTAGAATATGTAGGAGCCAATATGAGCATCCAGGTTCCGCTATTGGTTATTGACCGGAGATGTGTCTTGGTCATGTCTACATAGTTCTCGAACCCGTAGGGTCCGCACGCTTAACGTTCGATGACGATTTGTATTATGAGTTATGTGATTTGATGACCAAAGTTTGTTCGGAGTCCCGGATGAGATCACGGACATGACGAGGAGTCTCGAAATGGTCAAGAGGTAAAGATTCATATATTGGAAGGTTATATTCAGACATCAGAATGGTTCCGAGTGATTCAGGTATTTTTCCGGAGTACAGAGGGGTTACCAGAACCCCGTGGGAAGTGTTGGGCCAACATGGGCCTAAAGTGAGAGAGATGGAAGGCCGTGAGGGTGGCCGCGCGCCCCCTTCTAGGGAGTCCGAATAGGACAAGGAGGAGGGGCAGCTCCCCCTTCCCTTTCCCTCTCCCTCTCCTTCCTATTCCCTCTGGTGGAGAAAGGAAAGGGGGGGGGTAATCCTACTTGGACTAGGAGTCCAAGTAGGACTCCCCCCATGGCGCACCCCTCCTGGCCGCCAACCTCCTCCCCCCTTTATATACTGGGGCGGGGGGCACCCCAAAAGGAAGACTAAGAAATCTCTTAGCCGTTTGCGGTGCCCCCCTCCACAGTTTACTCCTTCGGTCATAGCGTCATAGTGCTTAGGCGAAGCCCTGCGTGGATCACATCACATCACCATCACCACACCGTCATGCTGTCAGAACTCTCCCTCGACCCTCTACTGGATCAAGAGCTCGATGGACATCATTGAGATGAACGTGTGCTGAACCCGAAGGTGCCGTACGTTCGGTACTTGGATCGGTTGGATCACGAAGAGATTCGACTACATCAACTGCGTTAACCTAATGCTTCCACTTTCGGTCTACGTGGGTACGTGGACACACTCTTCCCATCTCATTGCTATGCATCTCCTAGATAGATCTTGCGTGATCGTAGGAGTTTTTTTTAAATTGCATGCTACGTTCCCCAACAGTGGCATCCGAGCCAGGTCTATGCGTAGATGATATGCACGAGTAGAACACAAAGAGTTCTGGGCAATAATAGTCATACTGCTTACCACCAACGTCTTGCTTTGATTCGGCGGTATTGTTAGATGAAGCAGCCCGGAGCGACATTACATGACCACGTTCATGAGACAGGTTCTACCGATGTGCTTTGCACACAGGTGGCTGGCGGGTGTCTGTTTCTCCAACTTTAGTTGAATTGAGTTTTACTATGGCCGGTCCTTGTTGAAGGTTAAAACAACACACTTGACGAAAAATCATTGTGGTTTTGATGCGTAGGTAAGAACGGTTCTTGCTAGAATCCCATAGCAGCCGCGTAAAACTTGCTACAACAAAGTAGAGGATGTCTAACTTGTTTTTGCAGGGCATGTTGTGATGTGATATGGTCAAGACGTGATGAGCCATAAATTGTTGTATGAGATGATCATGTTTTGTAAAAGTTATCGGCAATTGGCAGGAGCCTTATGGTTGTCGCTTTATTGTATGAAATGCATTCGCCATGTAATTGCTTTACTTTATCACTAAGCGGTAGCAATAGTCGTAGAAGCAATAGTTGGTGAGACGACAACGACACTACGATGGAGATCAAGGTGTCAAGCCGGTGATGATGGAGATCATGACAGTGCTTTGGAGATGGAGATCAAAGGCACAAGATGATGATGGCCATATCCTGTCACATATTTTGATTGCATGTGATGTTTATCTTTTATGCATCTTATTTTGCTTAGTACGGCGGTAGCATTATAAGATGATCCCTCACTAAATTTTAAGGTATAAGTGTTCTCCCTGAGTATGCACCGTTGCTACAATTCGTCGTGCCGAGACACCACATGATGATCGGGTGTGATAAGCTCTGCGTTCACATACAACGGGTGCAAGCTAGTTTTGCACGTGCAGAATACTCGGGTTAAACTTGACGAGCCTAGCATATGCAGATATGGCCTCGGAACACTAAGACCGAAAGGTCGAACATGAATCATATAGTAGATATGATCAACATAGTGATGTTCACCATTGAAAACTACTCCATCTCACGTGATGATCGGACATGGTTTAGTTGATATGGGTCACGTGATCATTTAGATGACTAGAGGGATGTCTATCTAAGTGGGAGTTCTTAAGTAATATGATTAATTGAACTTTAATTTATCATGAACTTAGTACATGATAGTTTTTGCATATCTATGTTGTTGTAGATCAATGGCCCGTGCTACCGTTCCCTTGAATTTTAATGCGTTCCTAGAGAAAGTTAAGTTGAAAGATGATGGTAGCAACTACATGGACTGGATCCGTAACTTGAGGATTATCCTCATTGCTGCACCGAAGAATTACGTGCTGGAAGCACCGCTAGGTGCAAGACCCGCTGCAGGAGCAACTCCAAATGTTATGAACGTCTGGCAGACTAAAGCTGATGACTACTCGATAGTTCAGTGTGCCATGCTTTACGTCTTAGAATTGGGACTTCAAAGATGTTTTGAACGTCATGGAGCACATGAGATGTTCCAGGAGTTGAAGTTAATATTTCAAGCAAATGCCCGAGTTGAGAGATATGAAGTCTCCAACAAGTTATATAGCTGCAAAATGGAGGAGAACAGTTCTGTTAGTGAACACATACTCGGAATGTCCTGGTACCATAACCACTTGACTCAGCTGGGAGTTAATATTCCTGATGATAGTGTCATTGACAGAGTTCTTCAATCACTGCCACCAAGCTATAAAGGCTTCATGATGAACTATAATATGCAAGGGATTGAAAAGACAATTCCCGAGCTCTTCGCGATGCTAAAGGATGTGGAGGTAGAACTCAAGAAGGAGCATCAAGTGTTGATGGTTAACAAGACCACTAGTTTCAAGAAAAAGGGAAAAGGGAAGAAGGGGAACTTCAAAAAGAACAGCAAGCAAGTTGCTGCTCCCGGGAAGAAGCCCAATTCTGGACCAAAGCCTGAAACCGAGTGCTTCTACTGCAAAGGGACAAGTCACTGGAAGCGGAACTGCCCCAAGTATTTGGCGGATAAGAAGGATGGCAAAGTGAAAGGTATATTTGATATACATGTTATTGACGTGTACCTTACTAATGCTCGTAGTAGCGCCTGGGTATTTGATACTGGTTCTGTTGCTCATATTTGCAACTCGAAACAGGGGCTACGGATTAAACGAAGATTGGCTAAGGACGAGGTGACAATGCGCGTCGGAAATGGTTCCAAGGTTGATGTGATCGTCGTCGGCACGCTACATCTACATCTACTGTCGGGATTAGTTTTAGACCTGAATAATTGTTATTTGGTCCCAGCGTTGAGCATGAACATTATATCTGGATCTTGTTTGATGCGAGACGGTTATTCGTTTAAACCGGAGAATAATGGTTGTTCTATTTATACGAGTAATATCTTTTATGATCATGCACCCTTGATGAGTGGTCTATTTTTGTTGAATCTCAATTGTAGTGATACACATATTCATAATATTGAAACCAAAAGATGCAAAGTTAATAATGATAGTGCAACTTATTTGTGGCACTGCGGTTTAGGCCATATTGGTGTAAAGTGTAGGGGAACGCAGTATTTCAAAATTTTTACCTATGATCACGCAAGATCTATCTAGGAGATACATAGAAACGGGCGGGGAGAGTGTGTCCATGTACCCTCGTAGACCGAAAGGGGAAGCATTTAGTAACGCGGTTGATGTAGTCAAACGTCTTCACGATCCAACCGATCCATGTACCGAACGTACGACACCTCCATGTTCAGCACACGTTCAGCAGGATGACGTCCCTCGAGCTCTTGATCTAGTTGAGGACGAGGGAGAGTTCCGTCAGCATGACGACATGGCGACAATGATGATGAAGTTACCGGCGCAGGGCTTCACCTAAGCACTACGACGATATGACCGAGGTGTGTAACTGTGGAGGGGGCACCGCACACGGCTAAGACAAATCTTGGAGTGCCTTTGCGGTACCCCTGCCGACGTATATAAAGGAGGGAGGGAGAGAGGCCGCCCCCCTAGGGGCGCGCTAAGAGTATGGAATCCTACTAGGACTTCCAAGTCCTAGTAGGAATCCCTTTCCTTTTTGGACTTGGAGAGAAAGAAAGAGGGAAAGAGAGAGGGAGTAGGAAAAGGCAAGGGGGGCGCCACCTCCCCTTGGCCTGCCTGCTCTTTTCCGATATGGCCCAATAAGGCCCATTACTTCTCCCGGTGAATTCCCGTATCTCCCCGGTACTCCGAAAAATACCCGAATCACTCAGAACCTTTCCGATGTCCGAATATAGCCTTCCAATATATGAATCTTTACCTCTCGACCATTTTGAGACTCCTCGTGATGTCCGTGATCTCATCCGGGACTACGAACAAACTTCGGTCATCAAATCACATAACTCATAATACAAATCGTCATCAAACGTTAAGCGTGCGGACCCTACAGGTTCGAGAACTATGTAGACATGACCAAGACACATCTCCGGTCAATAACCAATAGCGGAACCTAGATGATCATATTGGCTCCTACATATTCTATGAAGATCTTTATCGGTCAAACCGCATAACAACATACGTTGTTCCCTTTGTCATCGGTATGTTACTTGCCCGAGATTCGATCGTCGGTATCATCATACCTAGTTCAACCTCGTCACCGGCAAGTCTATTTACTCATTCCGTAATGCATCATCCCGTGACTAACTCATTAGTCACATTGCTTGCAAGGCTCATAGTGATGTGCATTACCGAGAGGGCCCCAGAGATAACTCTCCGATACACGGAGTGACAAATCCTAATCTCGACCTATGCGAACTCAACAAACAGCATCGAAGACACCCATAGAGCATCTTTATAATCACTATCGGTGTCAAAACCGGCGGATCTCGGGTAGAGGGTCCCGAACTGTGCGTCTAGGCGGGTGGTAATAGGAGGCAGGGGACACGATGTTTTACCCAGGTTCGGGCCCTCTTGATGGAGGTAAAACCCTACGTCCTGCTTGATTGTTCTTGATAATACGAGTAATACAAGAGTTGATCTACCACGAGATCGAAGAGGCTAAACCCTAGAAGCTAGCCTATGGTATGATTGTAGTTGTTGGCCCTACGGACTAAACCCTCTGGTTTATATGGACACCAGAGGGGGCTAGGGTTACACAGAGTCGGTTAGAAGGAAGGAAATCTACATATCCGTACTGCCAAGCGTGCCTTCCACGCCAAGGAGAGTCCCATCCGGACACGGGACGAAGTCTTCAATCTTGTATCTTTATAGTCCAACAGTCCGGCCAAAGGATATGGTCCGGCTGTCCTGATACCCCCTAATCCAGGACTCTCTCAGTAGCCCCTGAACCAGGCTTCAATGACGATGAGTCCGGCGCGCAGATTGTCTTCGACATTGCAAGGCGGGTTCCTCCTCCGAATACTTCATAGAAGATTTTGAACACGAGGATCGTGTCCGGCTCTACAAAACAAGCTCCACATACAACCGTAGAGAGAATAATATTTTCACAAATCTAATCTGCCGACGCATTTTGCAGTGTGACATCACACCACAGCCAGGTCACCATTCGAATCGTTTTTCATAACCAATCTCAGCGTGTTTCGCGAGGCGGTTTCCTTGGCACGTCTTGTCGAAGCAGAGATCGTGTCCCCTTCATTACGGGATTCTCATCAATACGGACGTGGGTAACCCAACCGTGCCTATTGGTAGGACTCCTAGATCTTAGGCAAGTCCCAAACGGCTATGAGGAGGACACTTGATATTCACCCTCTTTATAAAGGGGACAAGGCTTTTCCTTTTTTCCCTCTCGTGCTCAATCGAATCCTTCCCCCGCCTCGAGTTCTAACACCCAAGGCTCAGGTCAGGTGCTTCGGACCTTCAACTATGTCCGGATCCAACCTTCAAGGTCGATGGATGCCTTCCTCCGTCACGGAGGAGGACATCAAGAGGTTGAGAGAGGCCAGACATCTGACCGCCGAAATTTGGCATTGGCTGCCCGCCCAAGGGCAGGTCGTCCCTACTCCCGAACCCAATGAGAGCGTCGTGTTCGTCTCCCACTTCCTCTGAGGACTAGGCCTCGCTCTGGATCCCTTTGTTAGGGGTCTCATGTTCTATTATGGGCTAGATTTTCACGATCTGGCCCCGGATTCCCTTCTTCACATCTTGACATTTATTGTCGTATGTGAGGCCTTCCTCCGCATTACCTCTCACTTCGGCCTGTGGCTCAAGACCTTTGATGTGAAGCCGAAGATGATCGAGGGGCAGCACGCAGCGTGCAGAGGCGCTTTAATAAGCAAAATCGCTGACGCTCCATGGCCTGAGGGCTTCTTCCCAGAGGTGTCCAGATTGTGGCAGCAGGAGTGGTTCTATATCATAGCTCCTCGAAGTGCCAAGTGGGTAGCTGCCCCCACCTTTCGCTCAGGCCCCCCAGCACAACTGATGTCATGGATCAGCAGGGGGCTGAGCTGGGGTCCAGCCAAGGACGTGCCAATATTGCAAAGCCATATCCGAGATCTCTTTGAGAGAGATTTCAGTCTGGTTATGGTAGTGCAAGTTATGCTAGTTCGTCAAGTCCAGCCTTGCAAACGCCGGCCCCTTCGCATGTGGGAATTCAATCCGGAAGGACCGCGAGCTATTCCACATTTCCTCGGCATGACACACGAAGAGATGTACAAATTGTTCTTCGGACAACAAATAATGTGTCCGGACATCACTGAGGATGCAGGTCTGAGCTGCAATCGCCCAGATACCCAAGTAAGTAGCCCCGCATCCGAACACACTGTCCGTTTATTTATCGCAACATTGCCCTAAAAAAGCCACTCTTTGACCCAGGATTGGATAGCGAAGGCGAAGTTGATCAGGTGTCCGGCCCCCCTCCCTGAGACCTCACCAAATCCCGTGCTAACCAGGATGCTGGAGATCGCGCCTTATCAAGCGCCCTTAGGAGAGGATGAAGGGGGGAACAAGGAGGCTAGCGCCTCCGCGAAGGAGGTTAGACGGGGAGGAGGAACTGAAACTTCCTCTCCCCAGGGAAGGAAGAGAACCGCCTTTGAGGACTCAGAGACAATGGTCTCCAAACGAGGGAAGAAATCTCCGCCGAAGGGTCCTGCCCTGGGGGATACCCTGGCCGCACTATGCCCTCAAGGGGATCAGCCCTCCACCGAGCTGTAAGTAAAAGGGTACTTAATAATTAAAATATCTCGCTTTACCTTTGAGGAAAATAACCGAGGCATTTATCTTGCAGTTCGGATCTTAGCCCTTCTTAGCAGAGCTCGTCTTCAGGGGATCTTCTTCCAGAGATGATGGAGAGCGAAACGCCTCCCCCTGCCATACCGCCTTATGAGGCGGGCGACCCCGAGGTGTCGCCGCGGAGGGTTTCTCTTGATCCGTCAAGGCCAAAAGGTTATCCTATGGCCACCCGAAGTCCTCAGTATCCAGCTCTTGAAGAGAGTAATAAAAAGAGTCCGGCACCGTCTGGTGTGCGGTCGAACGTACTGAGGGATCTGCTAGAGCAAGCGGCTATCTCAGAAGAGCACCGCACATTGATGGGTACGGTGATTGAAAGGATTTCATCCGCCGAAAGCGGGTTGCATGAAGCCTTTATGAGTCTACTAACGGGTTTTGAGGTACACGAAATGATGTACATTTTTGACAGTACCGCACATTTTTAGATGTGCCCTATGTAGATAGTAGCCCCTGAGACTCTGGTTGTCATCGAAAACGATGGCAAACAGAGGATCATAGTCCCAGGTAATAACCAGACCACCTTTATGTGCAGGTGGTTGAAGCTCCGGTGGCTAGCCGGACTGATGGGTTTGCCGAACTAAAGCGACAACTGGATGCAGGAGATGCCGACATCGTGCTTGTTAACAAGCGGCTTGACGAGGCACAGGGTAAGTGATTTTTCTGGTGATTGTCACATAATAAGAGCAGTATAACGCCAGTATCTTTAATATGTTGTGACTGCAGATGGAGCTGCCACCGTGGAGACCCTTCGGGCAGAGCTTGCCCGAGCCAAGGAGCAAGCAAGGAGTAGCAATGCGGCCGCTTTAAAGGCGATCGAAGAGTTAAGGGCCGAACAGGCCGCGTATTGCGAGAGCAAAGAAAAAATAGCCAAGATGGCTGTAGAGTTAAAAGATGCTGCTGACCGTTACCAGCTTCTTGAAGAAGAAAACCGGGCGAAGGCGACGGACCTGGAAAAGGCCCGGGTTGCTGCCAAGGAAGCCCGCTCAAAAATTAGAGCGACGAAGGAGGAGCTGCATCAAGCTACGTATATTGTATCTGGGAAGCCCTTCTTGTTGCAGACTAAGTTTAGGGATCCAAAGTATGCACCTCTGGACCGGCTATGGAGTTCTGCGGACGCCTACGTGGATTTGGCTGCAAGTGTTGCTGATGCGGCCGAGTACTTCAAGGATCGGAAAGATCACGAAGTGGAAAAAATGTTTTGGTCACAGTTTCATGCTCCAGCCCGTCTGCTGCTGTTGAATGAGCAAATGGCCGAGTGGGCCGAGCTCCATAGATTATTCGGACTTGCCATGAGGTCCGTTGTGGATCATCTGTGGCCGAAAGGGCCAAGGCCGAATAGCTACTTTAACTTAGTCCAACAATTCCTTGGTGTTGTGCCACACATCGATGCTGTAAAGAGGTCGGTGTGCATAGAAGGCTCGCGGATGGCCCTTGCCCGTGTCAAAACATACTGGGCGGAGATGGATGCCACCACTGTTGCGGCACAGGGTTCGGCCATAGGCCGAGTAGCTGCCGAGCACTACTTTGAAGAAGTTCTTGAAGGCGCTCATTTGATAGAGGCTCAGTGCTCGAAGAATATTATGTTTGAGTGACATGTATTCCCATTGTAAAAACAATGTTTTATTGAGTTTATCAAGGCTGTATTTATACTTTTGCCTGAAAGTACTATGATGCCTCATATGCGACCGTTTATGTATATATGTATATAACCTGAAAGATGGCAGTCGTCGGCTTCAGCCCCCACGCATATAATGTGGGGGTGTTCGGAGAAGACGCATGTTCACACTTGATCCAACGTCTTGGTCCATTAAGGAGGTGATAGCGCAGCGAACTAGGCAATCGGACTATAATGCTATAACACTTTCACTTAGCCAGAGGAGTTTGACACTGGGGCTACTATATAGCCCCTGGTGGCTCCACGCTCATCCGAATTCGGGGCGCGTACATGCCTGGCCGGGAAACGGCCCTTCGTTAAGGCGGAGGAATCCCAAAGATTCCGCTAGGTCATCGAGTGGTTGACCAGTCTCACGCTATATCATGACAGTCAGTTTTCGGCTTTCTCTACTGAGGTGCTCGTCCGGATGAACCAGGGCACAATCGCAGTAGTTCTCCTGGTGCCACCTTAGCCGATATAGCGAAACGTAAGACAGCAAAACACGGGATCCAGGCAAACCCAACATTTGACCAAAGACATGATTCAGAGCTAATGCATATAAGGCCAAACTCGCGACGCCGAACACTCCCTAAGGTATTAGGTCTTTATGATGTAAACCGGGCTAAACAGTGCCCTTTGTAACAAGCCCCTGGTGTCCAGGTACGTGCAATATTCTGACATGGCCACATGCCAATATGTCAGCATCCTTCTCAATTGTACTGAGAATCCAGGGGATGTGTATTAACAAGAGACAGTAAAAAAGGTTTACGCATGGTCTTAATCTAAAAAGAATCCTTGGAACGGGTCCCTGCTGCACGTCTGCGCCTGTGTCTCCGTTGTGCCATATCCTGGACGGGTGTAGCACGATGGTCATCTGTAAAAGAGAGGAGCTTAGCTGAAAAGTTGTCGTGTAAAAGGTAGGTTATACTAAATAAACCATGTACAGTTCAAGATGAGTAAAGTTGAGCCTTATTGTCACTTGTTTACACGCGTTGAGCCCCTTGTATTGTTATAGGGGTATAGCCATCAAACCTGTATCAATTATATATAGCTGCACCAGACTTGTCTAACCGCGTCCGTGGTCTTAATAACCTGTCAGATGCTCTAGTTGGTGAGGCCATTTAGTGTGCGGCTGCCAAGGCAGCCGCACGGTCTTCCGCGCGCAAGGAGTGCTCAATATTTCCATTTACTGTAATGATGCCACGTGGACCGGGCATCTTAAGCATGTGGGAAGCGTAATGCGGTATTGCGTTAAAGCGAGCGAAAGCTTCGCGTCCAAGTAGTGCTTGATAGCCACTTTGGAACAGAGCGATGTGGAAGGTTAAATTTTCGCTGCGGAAGTTATCGGGAAAGCCGAATATAACCTCTAGTAGCAGGGAGCCCGTGCAATGGGCTTCTGGGCCTGGCGTTACTCCTTTAAAGGTAGTATTGCTATGGCTAATTTTTGTTGGGTTTATCCCCATTTTGCGGACTGTGTCCTGACATATCAGGTTTAAACTACTGCCGCCGTCCATCAGGACTCGTGTGAAGTGGTATCCATCAATTATCGGTTCTAACACCAAGGCAGCCCATCCTGCATGCCGGATACTTGCCGAGTAATCCTGATGGTCAAAGATGATCGGTTGGGACGACCAGTGGCGGAACTCCGCGGTGATAGGCCCTGGGGCACGTGTCTCTAGGAGTGCTGCTTTGTTTCTCCCCTTCATCACGTGTAATACGTTTACTGTTTTGATTTCTGGTGGGAATTTCTTCTGTTCCCCAATGCTTTGCTTGCGAGGCTCGTCCTCATCTTCGCTTGGTGTATCCTGCCCCTTGTGTTCGGCGTTGAGCTTGCCGGACTGCTTGAAGACCCAACATTCTCTATGGGTGTGATTTGCAGGTTTATCGGGGGTGCTATGGATCTGACATATTTTGTCCAGAATCTTGTTTAGGCTGGACAGTTCATCTCTGTTGCCTTTGGAGGGCAGCTTTTGCTGACCTGGCCGAGAGCTTCTTAATCCGGCGTTTACCGCCATGCTCTTCGGGTTGTCTTCTTTATTTCGGTGCTTGTTTTTGCTGCGTCGTGGTTTCCCGTTTCCATCCCTGACTTCGGATGTACTTGGGTTGCTGGTGCTGCATCGGGCTAACCAGCTGTCCTCGCCCGCGCAAAAGCGGGTCATGAGGCTTGTTAATGCTGCCATTGTTCTCGGCTTTTCTTGGCCGAGGTGTCTGGCAAGCCATTCGTCTCGAACGCTGTGCTTGAAGGCTGCTAAGGCTTCGGCGCCCGGACAGTCGACTATTTGGTTCTTTTTAGTGAGAAACCTGTTCCAAAGCTTTCGGGCCGACTCTCCGGGCTGTTGAGTTATATGACTTAAATCGTCTGCATCCGGTGGTCGGACATAGGTCCCTCGAAAATTTGCCCGAAAAAGCGTCTTCGAGCTCTTCCCAGCTTCCAATGGAGTTTTCGGGGAGGCTTTTAAGCCAGTGCTGAGCTGTCCCTTTGAGCTTGAGGGGTAAGTACTTGATGGCGTGGAGATCGTCTCCTCGAGCCATGTGGATATGGAGGATGTAGTCCTCAATCCAGACCCCAGGGTCTGTCGTTCCGTCGTACGCCTCTATGTTTATGGGTTTGAATCCCTCTGGAAATTCATTGTCCAGCACCTCATCGGTGAAACATAGGGGGTGTGCGGCACCCCTGTAATTGGGTGTACCGTGGTGTTCGGATTTTTGTTGTGTTGCATTGCGTGCTTGTAACGCCCTCGATGCGGCTATATCTCCCACGTGTCGAAGCACGACTTAGAGGCATAACCGCATTGAAAGCAATGTCGCAAGTGAGGTAATCTTCACACAATCCATGTAATACATAAGGGAAAGAGATACATAGTTGGCTTACAATCGCCACTTCACACAATTACATGAATAAAGCATTACATCATCCAAATACATCAAGGTCCGACTATGGAACCAAAATAAAAGAAGACTACCCCAAAGCTACACAGATCCCCGATCGACCCCAATTGGGCTCCACTACTGATCAACTAGAACGAAACAACACAAAGGACAAGATCTTCATCGAGCTCCTCCTTGAGCTTGGTTGCATCAACTGTACGGTAGCATCGGCACCTGCAAACTGGTTTTTGGAAGTATCTGTGAGTCACGGGGACTCAGCAATCTCACACCCTCGCGATCAAGACTATTTAAGCTCATGGGTAAGGTAAAGGTATGAGGTGGAGCTGCAGCAAGCGACTAGCATATATGGTGGCTAACATACGCAAATGAGAGCGAGAAGAGAAGGAAAAGCACGGTCGATAAAACTATGATCAAGAAGTGATCCTAGAACAACCTACATCAAGCATTACTCCAACACCGTGTTCACTTCCCGGACTCCGCCGAGAAGAGACCATCACGGTTACACACGCGATTGATGTATTTTAATTAAGATCAACTTCAGGTTTTCTACAACCGGACATTAACAAATTCCCATCTTCCCATAACCGCGGGCACGGCTTTCGAAAGTTCAAATCCCTGCAGGGGTGTCCCAACTTAGCCCGTCACAAGCTCTCACGGTCAACGAAGGATATTCCTTCTCCCAAGACATTCCGATCAGACTCGGCATCCAGGTTACAAGACATTTCGACAATGGTAAAACAAGACCAGAAAAGCCACCCAGATGTGCCGACAAATCCCGATAGGAGCTGAACATATCTCGTTCTCAGGGCACACCGGATGAGCAAGACGTCGGGTAAGCCAGCCCAGAGTTACCCCTGGTAGCCTCGGACATCGCTCAGTTGGACCAACAGTTAGAGAAGCACTAGCCCGGGGGGGGGGGGGGGGGGGGGGGGGGGGGGGGGGGGGGGGGGGGGGGTTAAATAAAGATGACCCTTGAGCCGGCCGACTCAAGGGAAAATAAGGCTAGGTGGCAAATGGTAAAAACCAATGTTGGGCCTTGTTGGAGGAGTTTTATTCAAGGCGAACTGTCAAGGGGTTCCCATTATAACCCAACCGCGTAAGGAACGCAAAATCCGGGAACATAACACCGATATGACGGAAACTAGGGCGGCAAGAGTGGAACAAAACACCAGGCATAAGGCCGAGCCTTCCACCCTTTACCAAGTATATAGATGCATTAATTAAATAAGAGATATTGTGATATCCCAACAAGTAAACATGTTCCAAACAAGGAACAACATCTCCATGTTCCAACAAGGAACAAACTTCAATCTTCACCTGCAAATAACAACGCTATAAGAGGGGCTGAGCAAAGCGGTAACATAGCCAAACAATGGTTTGCTAGGACAAGGTAGGTTAGAGGCTTGGTTCAACAATATGGGAGGCATGATATAGCAAGTGGTAGGTATCGCAGCATAGGCATAGCAAAAGAGCAAGCATCTAGCAAGCAAAGATAGAAGTGATTTCGAGGGTATGGTCATCTTGCCTGAGATCCCGCAAGGAAGAAGAACGAGTCCATGAAGAAGACAAACGGACGTATATGGACGGATCCTCACAAACACAACGTTATCGGAACCAACCCGAAGAAGCAACACCGGAAAGAAGCAAACAATCATGGTAAACAACCACCACATAATCATGGCATGATGCACAATCAAGTATGATGCATGTCCGGTTTAATGAAGCAAGGCATGGCAAAGTGCACAAGCAACCCTACAAATTAAGTGGAGCTCAATATGCAACGGAGTTGCATATTGAAGAAAACACCACATGACTTATTTAGTTATCTCTCGTTTATGTACCCAACAAGGTTAAATGCTGTTAGCATGGCAAGAGGTGAAGCATGATGAAACTATCTAATCTAGGCAAGTTTAAATGAGGCCGGAACAACAAAACAACAAGTCCGGAAACTCCTCATATGCATATATTAGGTTTGGACTGTTCTGCCCTAAACACAATTTTAGGGTTATTGAACATGCAAAGTGAGTACACCATGTTAAACTAGGCATTTTTCTACGCCATTTACATATAAAGTTTATTAAATTCCGAGTTACGGTTATTTAGTTATGAATAAAAGCATTTTAACATGGCATATGGGCAATATTACACACACAACATTTTAAACATGGATGAAAGTGACATATTATAAAACTAGACAAAATTCTAAGCAACTTTCATGTTAAGTTTGTTTTAATCCGATGCACGATTGTGAAGTTATTAAATGAATGAAGTATGAGGGCTTTTCTGCAAATCTGCGTTCTCTGGATAAAGTTAAAATCGTAGAGCCAGAAAAAAATATGACATGGGCCGAATCTGGCTGTCCCAACTGTGAACAGGAGGGGCTGGGGGGTCTCTCACCATGGGCCTCGGCCCAGCTGGTGGAGAGGTAGGCCGGATCTGGGCTTGGAGGCTGTTGGCCCAAGCGTTGTCGCGGTCAACACATGCCAGTGGATCGAGCAGGCGCCTCGTCCTGGAAGCAGAGGACGCAGGCGGCGGGAGCAATGACGGCGAACTTGGCGCACGAAGAACTCAGGCGGGCGCAGGAGGTCTCCGGCGAGGTCAGCAGGGCGAGGACGACGGCGAGGAACTTGGCGCGGCTGCGGAGCCTCAGGCGACGGACGGGCGACGAGGAGGTCGTCCATGGCGACGGGAACCTACGGGGGTCTCTGTAGGCGCTCGGGCGATGAGGAGGTCAGGGCGCCGGCGGACGGCGTGGTGGGGCTTGCTCTGGTGAGAAACGAGGTGGAAGCAGGGTCGGGCGACGCTCGGGACTGCTGCTGCTCCGGTGGCCGGCGGCCATGGCTCCATGCGAGGAACAATGGGACGAGGAGAGCGATTTAGAGAGAGAGAGCAGCGGGGAAGGAGGAGAAGGAGGGCACGGCCTGGTGATGCAGTCCGGTTGCCTGCTCCGGCGAGGAGCTGTAGGCGCGGGCGACGAGGAGGAGGCAGGAGCCTCGGGTGCTCTCGGACGAGGGCGACGATGAGGACAATCCATGGTGAAGCAGAGGTGCGGAGACGAGGAGGACAACCTTGTGCGTTCCCTCGGGGCACGCGGGCCGAGCTCGGGATGGCCATGGCGCTGGAACTCCTGGAGGTGGTCATCGGCAGCGGCGCCGGTCGTCGAGGTGAGGTGGTGGAGCGGTGGATGGATGGATCGATGGAATTGGCTGGATTTGGTTGAGTGGTGTGAAATCAAGGAGGGGATGGATCCCAAGAGGGATTTGGTGGAGTGGCGGCGGCTATGGGACAAACCCCCTAGAAATTAGGGCTGGCTTGATTTAGTAGGGGTTGGACCTTGTGTATTTATATGGCAGGTGGATTAAGTTGGGGCTATCGGATCCCTCCGATTGTAATCGGGCGATCGAGAAATAAATAGTTAGGAAGTCCAAATAGGAAAAAGGAGATGTTTTGTAGATGTTTGGGGATGATCCGGACACGACAGGGACGACTGCTCGGGTCGGGTCCGGGACAATTTTCGGACGCGCGCGCGAGGAGGGCCGCGGGCTGACGAGAGAGGTTAGGTTGGACCTGGCGGTAGGTAGTGGACTGTGCAGAAGGGCTCGAGCTGAGAGAAGAGAAGAGAAGAGAGAGAGGCCCGGCGACTGTTTCCGGAGATCGAAAACGTCCGACGATAGACCGGCTATAGTGCCGCTATAGTTTAACATTTGGGCTATCAAACGAACCCCGAATGCGATGAAACTTGGCAGGCGACCTACTAACAACATAACAACACCACATGCCAACTTTCAACCCATTCCGAGAACATTTTCCGGCCACTTATAAAATAATATTTCGGACATGCCGCGGGCGCGTGCAAGTGTACCTGGGCTCAGAACGGACAACAGAGAGAACGAGGAGGCCGGGACGGATGCAAGTTTTAAAACATGATGATGCAATGCACATGATGACATGATAAGATGCAACACGCAAGCAAATGACATGACAATGACATCGAATAACTGGAAGACACCTGGCACATCGGTCTCGGGGCGTTACAGTGCTGGAGCGCGCTTGCTTGGCCCGTAGATGGATCTGGTTGCGCCGTCCTTTTGATGCGAGCCCTCACGTGGATCGCGTACTGGCTTGTGTGCGGCATCGTTTGCCGCTCTAAGTTGGCCACGAGGTCGTCTATCTGACCGGATGGCTGTTTCGTTTTTTGATTGCGGGGGATCTAAGGCCTCCTCATCGAATTCAGGTAGCAGCTTTTGCTTCGGGTAGCTCTTTGTGTGGCGACTACCGCCGTATTTTGCTGCTGTGTTGAGTACTTTACTCCATCTAATTCTGAGTGTGTCTTGTGAAGCCTTGAGCCTTTGCTTCTGCTTTTTCAGACTCCTCGCAGTGGCAACAAGCCTTTGATGGGTATTCTGTTGCTCCAGGTGTCTGTCCGGTGTGATGTCATCCGGACTGTTATCTTCGCCGGAGTCGGGTTGTTCGGTTTGATTCTCCGTGTTGCCATGGTCGGACGGTGGTTCAATGCCGTGTTTGTCGTCCGCTGGCTCACCCTGCTCTATCGCTGGGTCTATATGATCGCTGTTTCTGCCGAGGCGGGATTTGGAGTGGCGCTTACGCCGCCGATTTGACTGCTTCACGAGGGAACGATCCTCCGCTGCGTCCTTCCGTTCCTCGTCGTCGTTTTGTTTCGGTGTGTCCACCATGTATACATCATATGATGAAGTGGGTGTCCAGTGCCCTGTGGGCAGTGGCTCCTGTTTGTCTCCTGCATCGTCGTCCATACCGTCGATGTCTTCGGAGTCGAAGTCGAGCATGTCGGTCAAATCGTCGACAGTGGCTACTAAGTGGGTGGTGGGTGGGTGGCGAATTTCTTTGTCATCCGCATCCCAATCCTGCCGGACATAGTTCGGCCAGGACTCTCCTGACAAGGAGAGAGACTTTAATGAATTCAGTCTGTCGCCGAAGGGCGCGTGCTGAAAGATATCCGAGGAGGTGAACTCCATGATCGGTGCCCGGTCGGATTCGATAGGCACGGGCGCAGGCGGTTCGGAGTCCGTGGCCGGGGAAGATTTCAGCAGTTCAGCGTCACGACTCCCGTGAAGGGTAAGGTCGATACTCGGCTCGATCGTCGCTGAGAATGCGGCCTTCGTGGCGGGGTCTATCCACCCATCCATGGATGGCGCAATTGGCTCCGAATTGAGGGTCGATGCGGTTGCCGGTGCGGTCTCCTGAACACTGTCTAATGGCAGAGCTAAATCATGCTCATCGTGATCGTGCGGCGCACTCGGCATGGGCTCGAATCCGTCGAAGATCAAGTCTCCGTGGATGTCGGCCGTGTAGTTTAAGCTTCCAAACCTGACCTGGTGGCCATGGGCGTAACTCTCGATCTGCTCCAGATAGCCAAACGGGTTGGCCCGCAGTGCGGAGCCGCCGGATACAAAGATCTGTCTGAGGAGAAAAATCTTACCCCGGACTGCATCGCTATCGATGATTGAAGGAGCCATCTAGCCTAACGCTGACGACACAGAGGAACTCTCAATGAAAGCACCAATGTCGGTGTCAAAACCGGCGTATCTCGGGTAGGGGGTCCCGAACTGTGCGTCTAGGCGGATGGTAACAGGAGGCAGGGGACACGATGTTTTACCCAGGTTCGTGCCCTCTTGATGGAGGTAAAACCCTACGTCCTGCTTGATTGTTCTTGATAATATGAGTAATACAAGAGTTGATCTACCACGAGATCGAAGAGGCTAAACCCTAGAAGCTAGCCTGTGGTATGATTGTTGTTGTTGGTCCTATGGACTAAACCCTCCGGTTTATATAGACACCGGAGGGGGCTAGGGTTACATAGAGCCGGTTACAAGGAAGGAAATCTACATATCCGTACTACTAAGCGTGCCTTCCACGCCAAGGAGAGTCCCATCCAGACACGGGACGAAGTCTTCAATCTTGTATCTTCATAGTCCAATAGTCTGACCAAAGGATATAGTCCGGCTGTCCGGATACCCCCTAATCCAGGACTCCCTCAATCACCCATTTACGTTGTGACGTTTGATGGAACACAAGGTGTTCCTCCGGTATTCGGGAGTTTCATAATCTCATAGTCCGAGGAACATGTATAAGTCATGAAGAAAGCAATAACAGAAAAACTAAATGATCATTATGCTAAGCTAATGGATGGGTCTTGTCCATCACATCATTCTCTAATGATGTGATTCCAGTCATCAAATGACAACACATGTCTATGGTCAGGAAACTTAACCATCTTTGATTAACGAGCTAGTCAAGTAGAGGCATACTAGGGACACTCTGTTTGTCTATGTATTCACACATGTACTAAGTTCCCGGTTAATACAATTCTAGCATGAATAATAAACATTTATCATGATATAAGGAAATATAAATAACAACTTTATTATTGCCTCTAGGGCATATTTCCTTCATAAAGCGCATGAAGAAACTCCATGCTGATGGACTTTTGGAATCACTTGATGCTTGCGAACCATGCCTCATGGGCAAGATGACTAAGACTCCATTCTCTGGAACAATGGAGAGAGCTACTGACTTATTGGAAATAATACATACTAATGTATGCGGTCCGCTGAGTGTTGAGGCTCAAGACGGGTATCATTATTTTCCGACCTTCACAGATGATTTGAGCAGATATGGGTATATTTACTTAAGTGAAACATAAGTCTGAAACATTTGAAAAGTTCAAAGAATTTCAGAGTGAAGTGGAAAATCATCGTAACAATAAAATAAAGTTTCTACGATCTGATCTTGGAGGAGAATATTCGAGTTATGAGTTTGGTCTTCATTTGAAACAATGTGGAATAATTTTGCAACTCACGCCACCTGGAACACCACAGTGTAATGGTGTGTCCGAACGTCGTAACCGTACTTTATTAGATATGGCGCGATCTATGATGTCTCTTACCGATTTACCACTATCGTTTTGGAGTTATGCTTTAGAGACGGCTGCATTCACATTAAATAGGGCACCATCTAAATCTGTCGAGAGGACATGTAACGCCCATGATGCGGCTATATCTCCCATGTGTCGGAGCACAACTTAAAGGCATAACCGCATTGAAGGCAATGTCGCAAGTGGGGTAATATTCACACAACCCATGTAATGAATAAGTGAAAGAGGTACATAGTTGGCTTACACTCGCCATGTCACACAATACAAGAATAAATCAACACATTCATCCAGATACAATCAAGGTCCGACTACGGAACCAAAATAATGACAAGCCCAAATGCAACAAAGTCCCCGATCGCCCCAACTGGGCTCCACTACTGATCAACTAAAAAACGGAACAACATAATGAACAAGGTCTTCATCGAGCTCCTCCTTGAGCTGGGTTGCATCACCTGCACAATATCATTGGCACCTGCAACTAGTTTTGGAAGTACTCTGTGAGTCACGGGGACTCAGCAATCTCACACCCTCGCGATCAAGACTATTTAAGCTTATAGGTAGGGAAAAGGTATGTGAGGTGGAGCTGCAGCAAACACTAGCATATATGGTGGCTAACTTACGCAAATGAGAGCGAGAAGAGAAGGCAAAGCACGTTCGAGAAACTATGATCAAGAAGTAATCCTAGAACAACCTACGTCAAGCATAACTCCAACATCGTGTTCACTTCCCGGACCCCGCCGAGAAGAGACCATCACAGTTACACACACGGTTGATGCATTTTAAATAAGATAAGTTTCAGGTTTTCTACAACCGGACATTAACAAATTCCCATCTGCCCATAACCATGGGCACGGCTTTCGAAAGTTCAAATCCCTGCAGGGGTGTCCCAACTTAGCCCATCACAAGCTCTCACGGTCAACGAAGGATATTCCTTCTCCCAGGAAGACCCGATCAGGCTCGGAATCCCGGTTACAAGACTTTTCGACAGCTGACCAGCAAAGCCACCCGGATGTGCCGACAAATCCCGATAGGAGCTGCACATATCTCGTTCTCAGGGCACACCGGATTGTCCAAACTTCCGGTAGGCCAGCCCAGAGTTGCCCCTGGTGGCCACCGACAGCTGACAAGTTGGACCAACACTCAGAGGAGCACTGGCCCGGGGGTTTAAAATAAAGATGACCCTTGAGTATGCAGAACCCAAGGGAAAGAAAAGGCTAGGTGTCAAATGGTAAAACCAAGGTTGGGCCTTGCTGGAGGAGTTTTATTCAAGGCGAACTGTCAAGGGGTTCCCATTATAACCCGACCGTGTAAGGAATGCAAAATCAAGGAACATAACACCGGTATGACGGAAACTAGGGCGGCAAGAGTGGAACAAAACACTAGGCATAGGGCCGAGCCTTCCACCCTTTACCAAGTATATAGATGCATTAAAGTAGACAAGATAATATAATGATATCCCAATAATAAACATGTTCCAACAAGGAACAAACTCCAATCTTCACCTGCAACTAGCAACGCTATAAGAGGGGCTGAGCAAAGCGGTAACATAGCCAAACAACGGTTTGCTAGGACAAGGTGGGTTAGAGGCTTGACATGGCAATATGGGAGGCATGATAAGCAAGTGGTAGGTATCGTAGCATAGGCATAGCAAAAGAGCGAGCATCTAGCAAGCAAATATAGAAGTGATTTCGAGGGTATGGTCATCTTGCCTGCAAAGTTCTCTGAGAAGACGAAAGCTTGAACCTCGTAGGCGTACTCAACGGGTTCCTCAAACACGAATTCGTCTCCCGGCTCTACCCAAAGCAAGAACACAAGCAAAGGGAACAACCATCAACCATGGTGCAATGCGCAATCAACATGATGCAAAACATGGCGTGATATGCGGGATGTGATATGCAATGCATATGTGAGCTTCGGAAGGGAGAGATTGAACCTGGCCTCAACTTGGAAAACCGATATAAAGATCACCGAAATCGAGTGCACGGTTTGCAAATGTTCACATGGTTGCCATTGTATTTTCTGATCCCTTTTGGCTTATGGCCAGTAAGGGACTTTTGTTGTATGCTTTGAGTATCTTCATGCCACACCTTGCTTTGCCATGATATGTTCCTGTAGCATGTTGTTATCTTGCTCTTAACATTGCTTCCCGATGTTAAATTCCTGACATGTTGTTATTTCCACTAAGTCTGTAACGTGATATCTTTTGCACTTTTGCCATGCTTGTTTGAGCCTGCTATTGAGTGAATTAGCTGTAACTCAGTGTTCATCTTTTGTCGAGCATCTTGAGTGGATCCCTGCCATGTGATTTGTTGCTATGTTAGAGTGCTGTAGCTTGTTGTTCTTGGTGCATTTAGATAGCCTCGCGCTGTTAATCGCAGATCGGTGCCATATTTGTTTTGCTTGTCCTTTGCAAACCGTGCATCCGATTCCGGTGATCTTTATATCGATTTCGACCGAAATCAACTCCTCTTTCCAGTGGCACTCTTGGAATTCCAAGTTGAGGCCAGGTTCAATCTTTCCTTTCCGAAGCATGCATATGCATCGCATATCACATCCCGCATATCATGCCATGTTTTGCATCATGTTGCTTGTGCATTGCACGTGGTTGATTGTGTCTCCCTTTGCTTGTGTTCTTGCTTTGGGTAGAGCCGGGAGATGAGTTTGTGATCGAGGTACCCGTTGAGTACGCTTTCAAGGATCAAGCTTTCGTCTTCTCGGAGAACTTTGCAGGCAAGATGACCATACCCTCGAAATCACTTCTATCTTTGCTTGCTAGTTGCTTGCTCTTTTGCTATGCCTATGCTACGATACCTACCACTTGCTTATCATGCCTCCCATATTGCCATGTCAAGCCTCTAACCCACCTTGTCCTAGCAAACCGTTGTTTGGCTATGTTACCGCTTTGCTCAGCCCCTCTTATAGTGATGCTAGTTGCAGGTGAAGATTGGAGTTTGTTCCTTGTTGGAACATGATTATTGTTGGGATATCACAATATCTCTTATTTAATTAATGCATCTATATACTTGGTAAAGGGTGGAAGGCTCGGCCTTATGCCTGGTGTTTTGTTCCACTCTTGCCGCCCTAGTTTCCGTCATACCGGTGTTATGTTCCTTGATTTTGCGTTCCTTACACGGTCGGGTTATAATGGGAACCCCTTGACAGTTCGCCTTGAATAAAACTCCTCCAGCAAGGCCCAACCTTGGTTTTACCATTTAACACCTAGCCTTTTCTTTCCCTTGGGTTCTGCATACTCAAGGGTCATCTTTATTTTAAACCCATGGGCCAGTGCTCCTCTGAGTGTTGGTCCAACTTGTCAGCCGCCGGTGGCCACCAGGGGCAACTCTGGGCTGGCCTACCGAAAGTTTGGACAATCTGGTGTGCCCTGAGAACGAGATATGTGCAGCTCCTATTGGGATTTGTCGGTGGCTTTGCTGGTCTTCTTTTACCATTGTCAAAAAGTCTTGTAACCGGGATTCCGAGCCTGATCGGGTCTTCCTGGGAGAAGGAATATCCTTTGTTGACCGTGAGAGCTTGTGATGGGCTAAGTTGGGACACCCCTGCAGGGATTTGAACTTCCGAAAGCCGTGCCCACGGTTATGGGCAGATGGGAATTTGTTAATGTCCGGTTGTAGAAAACCTGAAACTTATCTTATTTAAAATGCATCAATCGTGTGTGTAACCGTGATGGTCTCTTCTCGGCGGGGTCCGGGAAGTGAACACGGTGTTGGAGTTATGCTTGACGTAGGTTGTTCTACGATCACTTCTTGATCATAGTTTCTTGAACGTTCTTTGCCTTCCCTTCTCGCTCTCATTTGCGTAAACTAGCCACCATATATGCTAGTGTTTGCTGCATCTCCACCTCACATATCTTTTCCCTACCTATAAGCTTAAATAGTCTTGATCGCGAGGGTGTGAGATTGCTGAGTCCCCGTGACTCACAGAGTACTTCCAAAACCAGTTGCAGGTGCCGATGATATCGTGCAGGTGACGCAACCGAGCTCAAGGAGGAGCTCGATGAAGACCTTGTTTGTTATGTTGTTCCATTTTTTAGTTGATCAGTAGTGGAGCCCAGTTGGGACGATCGGGGATCTGTAGCATTAGGGGTAGTCTTCTTTTATTTTGGTTCCGTTGTCGGACCTTGATTGTATTCTGGATGTTGTAATGCTTTATTCTTGTATTGTGTGAAGTGGCGATTGTAAGCCAACTATGTACCTCTTTCTTATTCAGTACATGGGATGTGTAAAGATTACCCCTCTTGCGACATTGCCTTCAATGCGGTTATGCCTCTAAGTCGTGCTCCGACATGTGGGAGATATAGCCGCATCGAGGGTGTTACAAGTTGGTATCAGAGATTACAAGGCATTTGGTAATAAAGAATGATCAAACGAAAGGAAAGAGAAGTTGAAAACACAAGGTGAATCCTTGCAATGATTTAGATGAATCTCCGTGGTGATATAATAGCGAGAGCTTGGAATTCTTGGAAAAGAAAAGACAAGCCTCTCGAACTGAGAATGTGATATGATGAACCTCCGGAATAAGGAATTGAATTCACTCGATGAAACAAGAATAAGAATTACATTATGCTTATGCTTTTAACCGGAGTGTTGTGCCCTCTTCTCAAGTTCTTTTCGCCTTATCAAGCCTTGCATCTCTTTTCAACCGGAGTGCTGTCCGAATTTTTTCCTCCTTGTTCCTCGTTTCTAACGGAGTGTGTTTCAACTTCGATCACCTCCGTGGTATTATTCCTTTCAAGTTGTTCAACTTTTCAAGGTTCTTTGGTTTCACTCGTTTGTCAAAGAAGCAACTTAGTTTTACCTCTTCTCTTTCTCTTCCGTTTTCCCCTCCGGTGCCATTCTAGATCTCGGGACGAGATCAACGCCCCGAGACCGATGTGCCAGGTGTCTTCCAGTTATTCGCTGTTGTTGCCTTGTCTTTTGCTTGCGTGTCTTGCATTTCATATCATGTCATCATGTGCATCGCATTTGCATACATGTTCGTCTCATGCATCCAAGCATTTTCCCTGTTGTCCGTTTTGCATTCCGACGCTCCTATGTCCTACGGTGTCCCCTTTTACCTCTTTTCGTGTGCGGGTGTTAGACATTCTCGGATTGGACCGAGACTTGCCATGCGGCCTTGGTTTACTACCGGTAGACTGCCTGTCAAGTTTCGTGCCATTTGGACTTCGTTTGATATTCCAACGGTTAACCGAGGAACCGTAAAGGCCTTGTGTGTGTTGCAGCCCAACACCTTTCCAAAGTGGCCCAAAACCCACCTAAACCCCCTCCTTGATCTAGATCGTTCGATCATGATCACGTGGCCAAAAACCGTGCTCAATTTGGAGCCTCCTAGCTCCCTCTACCTATAAAAGGCCCTTCCATTCCAAATCCCAGGTCTCTTCCCCCCTAAACCCTAGATCCCTCGTCCTCCCGCGCGCCGGACACGTCCGGGCGCGCCGGACACACCTTGCCGCCGCCCCGCACCAGTGGCGTCGCGACACGTGGCACGCCGGCCACCTCCCGCGCCGCGGCCCGCCCGGCCCGCTGCGAGCCCCCGCGGCCCGGCAGGCACGCGCCGCCGCCCATCTCCTCCCGCCGCCCGACCGGCCGCCGCCTCCTCTCACCGGCCGCCGCCCTCCGCCCGGCGCCGCCGCCGACGCGCCTCGCCGCGCCGACGAGCTCCAGCAGCCACGCCCGCGTCCTCCATCGCCACCTCGCCGCCCGGCGCCCCGGCGAGCTCCTCCCTCTCCCTCGAAGCTCCGGCGAGCTTCTCCAGCTCCGGCCGCCACTCTACTCTTCTCCGGCGACTTCAGCGATGAACCTCGATCCCCGTGCTGCTACAGTAACCGGCCGATCCAGATCTGAGATTCGGTTGACTTTTTCCCCTAACCCTAGAATTTTATGCATATTTCATCGCATCATATCTCTACACCGGTGGCTCTGTTTTGAGCGTGTAGCATATCGAAATGTTTGTCTCGACGAGTACTTCATTTCATCTCATTGCATCATGTTCATTTGAGCTCATCCTGATGCCCTAAATGCTGTTGCAAGAGGGCTATGTGATGTTTAGTTTCAGATCCTTATCAGGATTTGGACATTTGTCATTTTTGCCATGGTTGATGTGTGCCTCCTATGATCTTGAGCCCTACATGAGTTTTGAACTATGTCATGCCATCATTACAGGGTGTATGCCATGTATTTTTGTGATCTCTGTGGTGACTAGCACAAGCATGCAAAGTAGCTCTCGTAATGTTGCTGATTTCAGGGACTTAGAAATCTTCTAAGTCTTTGTCCTGTTAATATTTTTATGCCATGTATTCTTGTTGCTACAGAGTAATCCATGCCTCTTTTGAGCATGGTCAGTAAGGATGTTTTGTAGATATTGTTGTGCTCTATCCATCCATGTCTTTGTTTGCAATTATGGAGCACCCTACCTTGACTCAATCGAGCTCTACTTTTGCTATAAAATGTTCCTGACAGACTGTTTACATGTTAATCAATTTTGCCGAGGTTGTTGTAGTATGTCCTTGCATGCTATCAGGTTGTTCTTGCCATGTTTAGCTTCTATGCCATGCCTACTTGCTGGGTGTATGCTTAGTTTGTCATGCAATGCCTTGTGGTGAGTGCATCGAGCTCGTAAACATGCCTACTTAATATCTGTTTTGCCATGTTCCAGTTTTCTAGTAAGTCTGAATCTGTTAACGATAATTGCTATGTTCACATGGTTGCCATTGTATTTTCTGATCCCTTTTGGCTTATGGTCAATAAGGGACTTTTGTTGTATGTTTCGAGTAGCTTCATGCCACACCTTGCTTTGCCATGATATGTTCATGTAGCATGTTGTTATCTTGCTCTTAACATTGCTTCCCGATGTTAAATTCCTGACATGTTGTTATTTCCACTAAGTCTGTACCCTGATATCTTTTGCACTTTTGCCATGCTTGTTTGAGCCTGCTATTGAGTGAATTAGCCGTAGCTCAGTGTTCATCTTTTGTCGAGCATCTTGAGTGGATCCCTGCCATGTGATTTGTTGCTATGTTAGAGTGTTGTAGCTTGTTGTTCTTGGTGCATTTAGATAGCCTCGCGCTGTTAATCGCAGATCAGTGCCATATTTGTTTTGCTTGTCCTTTGCAAACCGTGCATCCGATTCCGGTGATCTTTATATTGATTTTGACCGAAATCAACTCCTCTTTCCTTTGGCACTCTTGGAATTCCAAGTTGAGGCCAGGTTCAATCTTTCCTTTCCGAAGCATGCATATGCATCGCATATCACATCCCGCATATCATGCCATGTTTTGCATCATGTTGCTTGTGCATTGCACATGGTTGATTGTGTCTCCCTTTGCTTGTGTTCTTTCTTTGGGTAGAGACGGGAGATGGGTTCGTGATCGAGGTACCCGTTGAGTACGCTTTCGAGGATCAAGCTTTCGTCTTCTCGGAGAACTTTGCAGGCAAGATGAGCATACCCTCGAAATCACTTCTATCTTTGCTTGCTAGTTGCTCGCTCTTTTGCTATGCCTATGCTACGATACCTACCACTTGCTTATCATGCCTCCCATATTACCATGTCAAGCCTCTAACCTACCTTGTCCTAGCAAACCGTTGTTTGGCTAAGTTACCGCTTTGCTCAACCCCTCTTATAGCGTTGCTAGTTGCAGGTGAAGATTGGAGTTTGTTCCTTGTTGGAACATGATTATTGTTGGGATATCACAATATCTCTTATTTAATTAATGCATCTATATACTTGGTAAAGGGTGGAAGGCTCAGCCTTATGCCTAGTGTTTTGTTCCACTCTTGCTGCCCTAGTTTCCGTCATACCGGTGTTATGTTCCTTGATTTTGTGTTCCTTACGCGGTCGGGTTATAATGGGAACCCCTTGACAGTTCACGTTGAATAAAACTCCTCCAGCAAGGCCCAACCTTGGTTTTACCATTTGACACCTAGCATTTTATTTCCCTTGGGTTCTACAGACTCAAGGGTCATCTTTATTTTAAACCCACGGGCCAGTGCTCCTTTGAGTGTTGGTCCAACTTGTCAGCCGCCGGTGGCCACCAGGGGCAACTCTGGGCTGGCCTACCGGAAGTTTGGACAATCCGGTGTGCCCTGAGAATGAGATATGTGCAGCTCCTATCGGGATTTGTCGACACATCCGGGTGGCTTTGCTGGTCTTGGTTTACCATTGTCATAAAGTCTTGTAATCGGGATTCCGAGCCTGATCGCGTCTTCCTGGGAGAAGGAATATCCTTCGTTGATCGTGAGAGCTTGTGATGGGCTAAGTTGGGACACCCCTGCAAGGATGTGAACTTCCGAAAGCCGTGCCCACGGTTATGGGCAGATGGGAATTTGTTAATGTCCGGTTGTAGAAAACCTGAAACTTATCTTATTTAAAATGCATCAATCGTGTGTGTAACCGTGATGGTCTCTTCTCGGCGGGGTCCGGGAAGTGAACACGGTGTTGGAGTTATGCTTGACATAGGTTGTTCTAGGATCACTTCTTGATCATAGTTTCTTGAACGTGCGCTGCCTTCTCTTCTCGCTCTCATTTGCGTAAGTTAGCCACCATATATGCTAGTGTTTGCTGCAGCTCCACCTCACATACCTTTTCCCTACCTATAAGCTTAAATAGTCTTGATCGCGAGGGTGTGAGATTGCTGAGTCCCCGTGACTCACAGATTACTTCCAAAACCAGTTGCAAGTGCCGATGATATCGTGCAGGTGACGCAACTGAGCTCAAGGAGGAGCTCGATGAAGACCTTGTTCGTTATGTTGTTCCATTTTTCAGTTGATCGGTAGTGGAGCCCAGTTGGGACGATCGGGGATCTGTAGCTTTAGTGGTAGTCTTCTATTATTTTGGTTCCGTAGTCGGACCTTGATTGTATTCTGGATGTTGTAATGATTTATTCTTGTATTGTTTGAAGTGGCGATTGTAAGCCAACTATGTACCTCTTTCTTATTCAGTACATCGGATGTGTAAAGATTACCCCTCTTGCGACATTGCCTTCAATGCGGTTATGCCTCCAAGTCATGCTCCGACACGTGGGAGATATAGCCGCATCGAGGTTGTTACAAGTTGGTATCAGAGATTACAAGGCATTTGGTAATAAAGAATGATCAAACGAAAGGAAAGAGAAGTTGAAAACACAAGGTGAATCCTTGCAATGATTTAGATGAATCTCCGTGGTGGTATAATAGCGAGAGCTTGGAACTCTTGGAAAAGAAAAGACAAGCCTCTCGAACCGAGAATGTGATATGATGAACCTCCGGAATAAGGAATTCAATTCACTCGATGAAACAAGAATAATAATTACATTATGCTTATCCTTTTAACCGGAGTGTTGTGCCCTCTTCTCAAGTTCTTTTCGCCCTATCAAGCCTTGCATCTCTTTTCAACCGGAGTGCTGTCTGAATTTGTTCTTCCTTGTTCCTCGTTTCTAACGGAGTGTTTTTCAACTTCGATCACCTCTGTGGTATTATTCCTTTCAAGTTGTTCAACTTTTCAAGGTTCTTTGGTTTCACTCGTTTGTCAAAGAAGTAACTTAGTTTTACCTCTTCTCTTTCTCTTCCGTTTCCCCCTCCGGTGCCATTCTAGATCTCGGGACGAGATCCTCTCATAGTGGTGGAGTGTTGTAACACCCCGAGACCTATGTGCCAGGTGTCTTCCAGTTATTCGCTTTTGTTGCCTTGTCTTTTGCTTGCGTGTCATGCTTTTCATATCATGTCATCATGTGCATCGCTTTTGCATACATGTTCGTCTCATGCATCCGAGCATTTTCCCCGTTGTCCGTTTTGCATTCCGGCGCTCCTATGTCCTACGGTGTCCCCTTTTACCTCTTTTCGTGTGCGGGTGTTAAATGTTCTCGGATTGGACTGAGACTTGCCACGCGGCCTTGGTTTACTACCGGTAGACCGCCTGTCAAGTTTCGTGCCATTTGGACTTCGTTTGATACTCCAACGGTTAACCGAGGAACCGTAATGGCCTCGTGTGTGTTGCAGCCCAACACCTTTCCAAAGTGGCCCAAAACCAACCTAAACCCCCTCCTTCATCTAGATCGTTCGATCACGATCGCGTGGCTGAAAACCGTGCTCAATTTGGAGCCTCCTAGCTCCCTCTACCTATAAAAAGGCCCTCCCATTCCAAATCCCGGGTCTCTTCCCCCTTAAACCCTAGATCCCTCGTCCCCCCAGCGCGCCGGACAAGTCCGGGCGCGCCAGACACACCGCGCCGCCGCCCCGCACCAGTGGCGTCGCGCCACGTGGCACGCCGGCCACCTCCCGCGTCGCGGCCCGCCCGGCCCGCTGCGAGCCCCCGCGGCCCGGCAGGCGCGCGCCGCCGCCCATCTCCTCCCGCCGCCCGACCGGCCGCCGCCTCCTCTCACTGGCTGCCGCCCTCCTCCCGGCGCAGCCGCCGATGAGCTCCGGCAGCCGCGCCCGTGTCCGTCATCACCACCCCATCGCTCGGTGGCCCGGCGAGCTCCTCCCTCTCCCTCGAAGCTCCGGCGAGCTTCTCCAGCTCCGTCTGCCGCACTGCTCTTCTCTGACGACTTCGGCGATGAACCTCGATCCCCGTGCTGCTACAATAACCGGCCGATCCAGATCTGAGATTCGGTTGACTTTTTTCCCTAACCCTAGAATTTTATGCATATTTCATCGCATCATATCTCTGCATCCGTGGTTCCGTTTTGAGTGTGTAGCATATCAAAATGTTCGTCTCGACGAGTACTTCATTTCATCTCATTGCATCATGTTCATTTGAGCTCATGCTGATGCCCTAAATGCTGTTGCAAGAGGGATATGTGATGTTTAGTTTCAGATCCTTATCAGGATTTGGACATTTTTCATTTTTGCCATGGTTGATGTGTGCCTCCTATGATCTTGAGCCCTACATGAGTTTCGAAGTATGCCATGCCATCTTTAGAGGGGTGTATGCCATGTATTTTTGTGATCTCTGTGGTGACTAGCACAAGCATGCAAAGTAGCTCTCGTAATGTTGCTGATTTCAGGGACTTAGAAATCTTCTAAGTCTTTGCCCTGTTAATATTTTTATGCCATGTATTCTTGTTGCTACAGAGTGATCCATGCCTCTTTTGAGTATGGTCAGTAAGGATGTTTTGTAGATATTGTGGTGCTCTATCCATCCATGTCTTTGTTTGCAAATATGGAGCACCCTAGCTTGAGTCAATCGAGCTCTACTTTTGCTATAAAATGTTCCTGGCAGAATGTTTACATGTTAAGCATTTTTGCCGAGCTTGTTGTAGTTGATCCATGCATGCTATGTTGTTGTTCTTGTCATGTTTAGCTTCTATGCCATGCCTACTTGTTGGGTGTATGCTTAGTTTGTCATGCAATGCCTTGTGGTGAGTGCATCGAGCTCGTAAACATGCCTACTTAATATCTGTTTTGCCATGTTCCAGTTTTTCACCAAGTCTGAATCTGTTAACGAAAGTTGCTATGTTCATGTGGTTGCCATTGTATTTTCTGATCCCTTTTGGCTTATGGTCAGTAAGGGACTTTTATTGTGTGCTTTGAGTAGCTTCATGCCATGCCTTGCTTTGCCATGTTATGTTCCTGTAGCATATTGTTATCTTGCTCTGAACATTGCTTCCTGATGTCAAATTCCTGGCATGTTGTTTATTTCACTAAGTCTGTAACCCGATATCTTTTGCATTTTTGCCATGCTTGTTTGAACCTACTATTGAGTGAATTAGCCGTAGCTCAGTGTTCATATTTTGTCAAGCATCTTGAGTGGATCACTGCCATGTGCTTTGTTGCTATGTTAGAGTGCAGTAGCTTGTTGTTCTTGATGCATTTAGATGGCCTCGTGCTGTTAATCGCAGATCGATGCCATATTTGTTTTGCTTGCCATTTGCAAACCGTACATCCGATTCTGGTGATCTTTATATCAATTTTGACCGAAATCAACTCATCTTTATAGTGGACTCTTGGGTTTCCAAGTTGAGGCTAGGTTCAATCTTTCCCTTCCGAAGCACGCATATGCATTGCATATCACATCCCGCATATAACGCCATGTTTTGCATTGCGCATTGCACCGTTGTTGATGGTTGTTCCCTTTGCTTGTGTTCTTGCTTTGGGTAGAGCCGGGAGACGAGTTCGTGTTCGAGGAACCCGTTGAGTACGCCTATGAGGTTCAAGCTTTCGTCTTCTCGGAGAACTTTGCAAGGAAGATGACCATACCCTCGAAATCACTTCTATCTTTGCTTGCTAGATGCTCGCTCTATTGCTATGCCTATGCTACGATACCTACCACTTGCTTATCATGCCTCCCATATTACCATGTCAAACCTGTAACCCCCCTTGTCCTAGCAAACCGTTGTTTGGCTATGTTACCGCTTTGCTCAACCCCTCTTATAGCGTTGCTAGTTGCAGGTGAAGTTTGGAGTTTGTTCCTTGTTGGAACATGTTTATTGTTGGGATATCATTATATTATCTTGTCTACTTTAATGCATCTATATACTTGGTAAAGGGTGGAAGGCTCGACCCTATGCCTAGTGTTTTGTTCCACTCTTGCCGCCCTAGTTTCCGTCATACCGGTGTTATGTTCCTTGATTTTGCGTTCCTTACACGGTCGGGTTATAATGGGAACCCCTTGACAGTTCGCCTTGAATAAAACTCCTCCAGCAAGGCCCAACCTTGGTTTTACCATTTGACACCTAGCCTTTTCTTTCCCTTGGGTTCTGCAGACTCAAGGGTCATCTTTATTTTAAATCCCCGGGCCAGTGCTCCTCTAAGTGTTGGTCCAACTTGTCAGCCGCCGGTGGCCACCAGGGGCAACTCTGGGCTGGCCTACCGGAAGTTTGGACAATCCGGTGTGCCCTGAGAACGAGATATGTGCAGCTCCCATCGGGATTTGTCGACACATCCGGGTGGCTTTGCTGGTCTTGTTTTACCATTGTCGAAAAGTCTTGTAACCGGGATTCCGAGCCTGACCGGGTCTTCCTGGGAGAAGGAATATCCTTCATTGACCGTGAGAGCTTGTGATGGGCTAAGTTGGGACACCCCTGCAGGGATTTGAACTTTCGAAAGCCGTGCCTGCGGTTATGGGCAGATGGGAATTTGTTAGTGTCCGGTTGTAGAAAACCTGAAACTTATCTTATTTAAAATGCATCAACCGTGTGTGTAACCGTGATGGTCTCTTCTCGGCGGGTTCCGGGAAATGAACACGGTGTTGGAGTTATGCTTGACGTAGGTTGTTCTAGGATCACTTCTTGATCATAGTTTCTCGAACGTGCTTTGCCTTCTCTTCTCGCTCTCATTTGTGTAAGTTTGCCACCATATATGCTAGTGTTTGCTGCAGCTCCACCTCACATACCTTTTCCCTACCTATAAGCTTAAATAGTCTTGATCGCGAGGGTGTGAGATTGCTGAGTCCCCATGACTCACAGAGTACTTCCAAAACCAGTTGCAGGTGCCGATGATATAGTACAGGTGACGCAACCGAGCTCAAGGAGGAGCTCGATGAAGACCTTGTTTGTTATGTTGTTCCGTTTTTCAGTTGATCAGTAGTGGAGCCTAGTTGGGGCGATCGGGGACTTTGTTTCATTTGGGGTTGTCTTTATTTTGGTTCCGTAGTCGGACCTTGATTGTATCTGGATGAATGTAATGTTATTTATGCTATTGTGTGACGTGGCGAGTGTAAGCCAACTATGTATCTGTTTCCCTTTTTCATTACATGGGTTGTGTGAAGATTACCCCACTTGCGACATTGCTTACAATGCGGTTATGCCTCTAAGTCGTGCTTTGACACGTGGGAGATATAGCCGCATCGTGGGTGTTACAGGACACCATATGAACTGTGGTTTAGCAAGAAACCTAAGCTGTCGTTTCTTAAAGTTTGGGGCTACGATGCTTATGTGAAAAAGCTTCAACCTGATAAGCTCGAACCCAAATCGGAGAAATGTGTCTTCATAGGATACCCAAAGGAGACTGTTGGGTACTCCTTCTATCACAGATCCGAAGGCAAGATATTCGTTGCTAAGAATGGATCCTTTCTAGAGAAGAAGTTTCTCTCGAAAGAAGTGAGTGGGAGGAAAGTAGAACTTGATGTGGTAATTGTACCTTCTCCCGAATTGGAAAGTAGTTCATCACAGAAATCAGTTCCAGTGATTCCTACACCAATTAGTGACGAAGCTAATGATGATGACCATGAAACTTTAGATCAAGTTACTACCGAACCTCGTAGGTTAACCAGAATACGATCCGCACCAGAGTGGTACGGTAATTCTGTTCTGGAGGTCATGTTACTTGACCATGACGAACCTACAAACTATGAGGAAGCGATGATGAGCCCAGATTCCGCAAAATGGCTTGAGGTCATGAAATCTGAGATGGAACCATGTGTGAGAACAAAGTGTGGACTTTGGTTGACTTGCCCGATGATCGTCAATCCATAGATAATAAATGGATCTTCAAGAAGAAGACTGACACTGACGGAAATGTTACTATCTACAAAGCTCGACTTGTTGCGAAAGGTTTTCGACAAGTTCAAGGAGTTGACTACAATTAGACCTTCTCACCCGTAGCGATGCTTAAGTCTGTTTGAATCATGTTAGCAATTTCCGCATTTTATGATTTTGAAATTTGGCAAATGGATGTAAAAACTGCATTCCTTAATGAATATCTTAAAGAAGAGCTGTATATGATGCAACCAGAAGGTTTTGTCGATCCTAAAGGTGCTAACAAAGTGTGCAAGCTCCAGCGATCCATTTATGGACTGGTGCAAGCCTCTTGGAGTTGGAATATATGCTTTGATAGTGTGATCAAAGCATATGGTTTTGTATAGACTTTTGGAGAAGCCTGTATTTACAAGAAAGTGAGTGGGAGCTATCTAGCATTTCTAATATTATATGCAGATGACATATTGTTGATTGGAAATAATACATAATTTCTGGATAGCATAAAACGATACTTGAATAAGAATTTTTCAATGAAAGACCTCGGTGAAGCTGCTTATATATTAGGCATCAAGATCTATAGAGATAGATCAAGAGGCTTAATTGGACTTTCACAAAGCACATACCTTGATAAAGTTTTGAATAAGTTCAAAATGGATTGCTACCTCTTGAGCGCTGCGTTGGTTTTCCCTTGAAGAGGAAAGGGTGATGCAGCAAAGTAGTGTAAGTATTTCCTTCAGTTTGTGAGAACTAAGATATCAATCCAGTAGGAGGCCACACTCAAGTCCCTTGCACCTTCACAAACAAATAGGAACCTTGCAACCAATGCGATAAAGGGGCTGTCAATCCCTTCACGATCACTTGCAAAAGTGAGATCTGATAGAGAAGATAAGATAATATTTTTGGTATTTTTATGATAAAGACTAAAACTAAAGAAGATTACATCGAATAGATCTCCTAGAGAATCGAGGAGAACTTTGTATTGAGATCCAAAGAGAGAGAAGAAGTCATCTAGCTAATAAATATGGACCCGAAGGTCTGAGGTAAACTACTCACACATCATCGGAGGGGCCATGGAGTTGATGTAGAGGCCCTCCATGATCAATGTCCCCTCGGGCGGAGCGCCAGAAAAGGCCCCAAGATGGGATCTCACGGGTACAGAAGGTTGCGGTGGTGGAATTAGGTTTTCGTGGTGCTCCTCGATGGTTTGGGGGTACGTAGGTATATATAGGAGGAAGAAGTAGGTCGGTGGAGCCACGAGGGGCCCATGAGGGTGGAGGGCGCGCCCAGGGGAGGTAGGCGCGCCCCCTGCCTCGTGGCCTCCTCGTTGATTGCTTGACGTCTACTCCAAGTCCTCTGGATCATGTTTGTTCCAAAAATCACGCCCCCGAAGGTTTCATCCCGTTTGGACTCCGTTTGATATTCTTTTTCTGCGAAACACTGAAATAAGCAAAAAACAACAATTTGGGCTGGGCCTCTGGTTAATAGGTTAGTGCCAAAAATAATATAAAAGTGTATAAATAAGCCCATTAAACATCCAAAACAGAATATATAATAGCATGGAACAATCAAAAGTTATAGATACGTTGGAGACGTATCAAGCATCCCCAAGCTTAATTCCTGCTCGTCCTTGAGTAGGTAAATGATAAAAACAGAATTTTTGATGTGGAATGCTTCTTAGCATAATTTTCAATGTAATTATTTTTATTGTGGAATTTAGATCCGAAAGATTCAAGATAAAAGTTTAATGTTGACATAAAAACAATAATACTTCAAACATGCTAACCAAGAAATTATGTCTTATCAAAATAACATAGCCAATGAAAGCTTATCCCTACAAAATCATATAGTTAGGCTATGTTTCAATTTCGTCACACAAAACGTTCTCATCATGCATAACCCCGATGACAAGCTGAGCAATTGGTTCGTACTTTTTAACGCGCTTCGGCCTTTTCAACCCTTACGCAATACATGAGCGCAAGCCATGGATATAGCACTATGGGTGGAATAAAGTATAATGATGGGGGTTATGAGAAGACAAAAAGGTAGAAAGTCTCACGTTGACGCGGCTAATCAATAGGCTATGGAGATGCCCATCAATTGATGTCAATGAGAGGAGTAGGGATTGCCATGCAACGGATGCACTAGAGCTATAAATTTATGAAAGCTCAACAAAAGAAACTAAGTGGGTGTGCATCCAACTTGCTTGCTCATGAAGACCTAGGGCATTTTGAGGAAGCCCATCATTGGAATATACAAGCCAAGTTCTATAATGAAAAATTCCCACTAGTATATGAAAGTGACAACATAGGAGACTCTCAATCATGAAGATCACGGTGCTACTTTGAAGCACAAGTGTGGAAAAAGGATAGTAACATTGTCCCTTCTCTCTTTTTCTCTCATTTTTTTCTTGGGCCTTTTTTTCTTTGGCCTCTTTTTTTATTTAGTCCGGAATCTCATCCCGACTTGTGGGGGAATCATAGTCTCCATCATCCTTTCCTCACATGGGACAATGCTCTAATAATGATGATCATCACACTTTTATTACTTACAACTCAATACTTAAAACAAAATATGACTCTATGTGAATGCCTCCGGCGGTGTACCGGGATATGCAATGAATCAAGAGTGACATGTATGAAAAATTATGAATGGTGGCTTTGCCACAAATACGATGTCAACTACATGATTATGCAAAGCAATATGACAATGATGGAGCGTGTCATAATAAATGGAACGGTGGAAAGTTGCATGGCAATATATCTCAGAATGGCTATGGAAATGCCATGATAGGTAGGTATGGTGGCTGTTTTGAGGAAGATATAAGGAGGTTTATGTGTGATAGAGTGTATCATATCACGGGGTTTGGATGCACCGGCGAAGTTTGCATCAACTCTCAAGGCGAGGAAGGGCAATGCACGGTACCGTAGAGGCTAGAAAATTGTGGAAGGTTGAGAGTGCGTATAATCCACGGACTCACATTAGTCATAAAGAACTCATATACTTATTGCAAAAGTGTATTAGCCCTCGAAGCAAAGTACCACTACGCATGCCCCTAGAGGGATAGATTGGTAGGAAAAGACCATCACTCATCCCCGACCGCCACTCATAAGGAAAGCAATAAAAGAACACCTTATGTGTCAAAATTGTCACACAACTTTTACCATACGTGCATGCTACGGGACTTGCCAACCTTAACACAAGTATTTCTCAATTTCACAATTACTCAACTAGCACACTCTAATATTATCACCTTTATATCTCAAAACACCTATCAAGTATCAAACTTCTCATGATATTCAATGAACTCAATATGGAAGTTTTTATTATGCTCATCTTAGATGCCTATCACATTCGGATTAATTTCACAATTAAAGCAAATTACCATGCTGTTTAAGACTCTCAAAATAATATAAGTGAAGCATGAGAGATCAATAATTTTATAAAATAAAACCACCACCGTGCTCTAAAAGATATAAGTGAAGCACTAGAGCAAAAACTATATAGCTCAAAAGATATAAGTGAAGCACATAGAGTATTCTAACAAAATCCGAATCATGTGTGTCTCTATCAAAAGGTGTGTACAGCAAGGATGATTGTGATAAACTAAAAAGAAAAGACTCAAATCATACAAGATGCTCCAAGCAAAACACATATCATGTGGTGAATAAAAATATAGCCCCAAGTAAAGTTACCGATAGACGAAGACGAAAGAGGGGATGCCTTCCGGGGCATCCCCAAGCTTAAGCTTTTGGTTGTCCTTGAATTTTACCTTGAGGTGCCTTGGGCATCACCAAGCTTAAGCTCTTGCCAATCCTTGTTCCATAATCCATAAAATCTTTACCCACAACTTGAAAACTTCACAACACAAAACTTAAAGGAAAATCTCGTGAGCTCCGTTAGTAAAAGAAAACAAACCACCAGTTCAAGGTACTGTAATGAACTCATTATTTATTTATATTGGTGTTAAACCTACTGTATTCCAACTTTTCTATGGTTCATAAACTCTATTACTAGCCATAGATTCATCAAAATAAGCAAACAACACACGAAAAACAGAATCTGTCAAAAACAGAACAGTCTGTAGTAATATGTAGGTTTCGAATACTTCCAGAACCCCAAAATTTATAAAATAATTTTATGGACATGAGGAATTTATATATTAATCATCTTCAAAAAAATAACTAAATAGCACTCTCCAATAAAAAATGGCAGCAATTCTCGCGAGCGCTAAAGTTTCTGTTTTTTACAGCAAGATCGCAAAGAGTTTCCCCAAGTCTTCCCAAAGGTTCTACTTGGCACAAACACTAATTAAAAGCATAAAACCACATATAAACAGAGACTAGATGAATTATTTATTACTAAACAGAATAAAAAAGCAAGAAACAAAAATAAAATTGGGTTGCCTCCCAACAAGCGCTATCGTTTAACGCCCCTAGCTAGGCATAAAAGCGAAGATAGATCTAGGTGTTGCCATATTTGGTAGGCAATCCATAGGTGGATCTCATAATAGATTCATATGGTAATTTAATTTTGTTTATAGGGAAGTGTTCCATGCCTTTCCTTAAAGGAAATTGGAATCTAATATTCCCTTCCTTCATATCAATGATTGCACCAATCGTTCTAAGGAAAGGTCTACCAAGAATAATAGGACATGAAGAATTGCAATCTATATCAAGAACAATGAAATCTATGGGCACATAATTCCTATTTTCAACAATAATAACATCATTAATTATTCCCATAGGTTTCTTAATGGTGGAATCCGCAAGGTTCAAGTTTAAAGAACAATCATCAAATTCACGGAAACCTAGCAAATCACACAAAGTTTTTGGGATCGTGGAAACACTAGCACCAAAATCACACAAAGCATAGAATTGATGATCTTTAATTTTAATTTTAATTTTAATTGTAGGTTCCCATTCATCATAAATTTTTCTAGGGATAGAAACTTCCAACTCAAGTTTTTCTTCATAAGATTGCATCAAAGCATCAAAGATATGTTTAGTAAAAGCTTTATTTTGACTATAAGAATGAGGAGAATTTAGCACAAATTGACACAAGGAAATACGATCTATCGAAGTGCAATTATCATAATTAAATTCCTTGAAATCCTAGATATTGGTTCATTGCTACTTAAAGTTTTGACCTCTCCAATCTCACTTTTATCAATTTTTGCATCAAGATCTAAAAACTCTGAATCATTGGGACCCCTCTAACTAAAGTTGACTCATTTCTAGTTCCATCATTATCAAGATTCATATTGCAAAACAAATATTTAATATGGGACACATCAATAAGTTTTAGATCTTCATCTTTATTATCATGGAAACTAGAAGAACACGCTTTTATGAAGCAATCTTTTTTAGCACGCATCCTAGAGGTTCTTTCTTTGCACTCATCAATGGAAATTCTCATAGCTTTGAGATACTCATTGATATCATGCTTAGGTGGAATAGATCTAAGTTTCGAAGAATCAACATCAAGAGAAATTCTATCCACGTTCCTTGCCAACTCATCAATCTTAGACAATTTTTCTTCAATCAAAGCATTGAAACTCTTTTGTGAACTAATAAATTCTTTAATATTAGATTCAATATTAGAGGGCATCTTATCAAAATTTCCATAAGAGTTATTGTAGGAATTACCATAATTATTAGAGGAATTATTAGGGGACGGCCTTGGATTAAAGTTTCCTCTATACGCATTGTTACCAAAATTATTCCTACCAACAAAATTCACATCCATAGATTCATTATTATTCTCAATAAAAGTAGACAAAGGCATATCATAAGGATCAGAAGAAACACTCTTATTAGCAAACAATTTCATAAGTTCATCCATCTTTCCACTCAAAACATTAATTTCTTCAATCGCATGAACCTTTTTACTAGTAGATCTTTCAGTGTGCCATTGAGAATAATTAACCATAATATTATCTAGGAGTTTAGTAGCTTCTCCTAAAGTGATTTCCATAAAAGTGCCTCCTGCGGCCGAATCTAAAAGATTTCTAGAAGCAAAATTCAATCCGGCATATTTTTTTTGCATAATCATCCAAAGATTCAAACCATGTGTAGGGCAATTACGTATCATTAATTTCATTCTCTCCCAAGCTTGTGCAAAATGTTCATGATAAAGTTGCTTAAAATTCATAATATTGTTTCTAAGAGTGACGATCTTAGCGGGAGGAAAATACTTAGAGATAAAAGCATCTTTGCACTTATTCCAAGAATCAATACTATTTTTAGGCAAAGACGAAAACCAAGTTTTAGCACGATCTCTAAGGGAAAACGGGAATAGCTTCAGTTTAACAATATCATTATCCACATCTTTCTTCTTTTGCATATCGGACAAATCAACAAAGTTGTTTAGATGGGTAGCGACATCTTCACAAGCAAGGCCGGAAAACGGATCTTTCATGACAAGATTCAACAAGGCAGCATTAATTTCACAAGATTCATCATCGGTAAGAGGAGCAATCAAAGTGCTAATAAAATCATTATTGTTGGTATTGGAAAAGTCACACAATTTAGTATTATCTTGAGCCATCGTGACGAGCAAGAAATCCAACACACAAGCAAACAAGAGACAAGCCAAAAGAGGCGAACGGAAAAGATGGCGAATAAAACGGCAAGGGTGAAGTGGGGGAGAGGAAAACGAGAGGCAAATGGCAAATAATGTAATGTGAGGGATACGAGTTTGTGATGGTACTTGGTATGTCTTGACTTGTGCGTAGACTCCTCGGCAACGGCGCCAGAAATCCTTCTTGCTACCTCTTGAGCACTGCGTTGGTTTTCCCTTGAAGAGGAAAGGGTGATGCAGCAAAGTAGCGTAAGTATTTCCCTCAGTTTCTGAGAACCAAGGTATCAATTCAGTAGGAGGGCACGCTCAAGTCCCTTGCACCTACACAAACAAATAAGAACCTTGCAACCAACGCGATAAAGGGGTTGTCAATCCCTTCACGGCCACTTGCAAAAGTGAGATCTGATAGAGAAGATAAGATAATATTTTTGGTATTTTTATGATAAAGACTAAAAGTAAAGAAAGCAAAATAAACGGCGCAAGAAATAGCTTGTTGACGGGAGATTAATATGATGGAAGATAGACCCGAGAGCCACAGGTTTAACTAGTGGCTTCTCTCAAGATAGCATAAGTATTACAGTGGATAAACAAATTACTATCGAGCAATTGATATAATTGAGCATAGTTATGAGAATATATAGGTATGATCATGTATATAGGCATCACGTCCGTGACAAGTAGACCGACTCCTGCCTGCATCTACTACTATTACTCCACACATCGACCGCTATCCAGCATGCATCTAGAGTATTAAGTTCATAAGAACGGAGTAACGCTTTAAGCAAGATGACATGATGTAGAGGGATAAACTCATGCAATATGATATAAACCCCATCTTTTTATCCTCGATGGCAACAATACAATACGTGTCGTTTCCCCTACTGTCACTGGGATCGAGCACCGCAAGATTGAACCCAAAGCTAAGCACTTCTCCCATTGCAAGAAAGATCAATCTAGTAGGCCAAACCTGTCGGTTCTGGGAACGGGGGTCCCCAGACTTGCCTGCCTGTGGCCTGCGGCGTGGCTCAAAGGGGGGCCCAGTACGGCCCATCTTCACCAACATAGACCCAAGACCCTCGTGAGGGGCCAAGCCTCGCGGGGCGGACGACACGGAGCTTCCTCAGGCACGGCCTCATCAGGCTGGCTCGCGAGGAGGCGGAGAAATCAAGGCGGGGTACCTCACGAGGTGCCCGTGACGCAAGCCATGACGACCAAAGGCGCCAGGCGGGTGCCAGCCCGCGCAGTGTCCTCCTTTCCTCTTTGGTGCAAAGGGGGCAAGCGCAACCGCGGAGTACCGAGGCATCAGGCAACGGTTGCCATTTCGGTGCAACAAGACCATGACCAGGAGGACTGCAAGAAGGAGGTCATCGTGGAGCCCAAGACGGCGTCACCACCAGAGCTTTGTGCAGGCGAAGACTACTTTTGTCAGGATAGCTGGTACTAGCTGTCCCCCTTCAAATTAGCCTGCCATTGTTGGCTCCCTTCCCGCTCGATATTTGGGAAGAGGACCAGGGCCTCTATAAATAGGACCAGCCCCCCACAGGAGAACAAGAGGAGAAGGGGGAGGATCAAGAATTAGGGCATCAACAATCAGGGAGAATCAGAGAGAGAGAGAGAGAGAAGGGTGACTGAACTCCTCCCAGCAGTTCATCACCCCAGCCAAGAGCAGACCCTCGCGAGGCTGTTCTTCCTTGTATTGTTCATCATCATCAGCCCAAGAGGCAATCCACCACGCCACACACTGGAGTAGGGTATTACACCACAACGGTGGCCCGAACCAGTATAAACCCTGTGTCTCTCGTGTTGTTCTTTCCATAGCTTAGATCTTAGCGAGGCGGAGGGGTGCAGGTACGTAGGAGGCGAAATCTCCGCGCGCACCCCAGTGTTCGAACCTCAAGGGTCTGCCGGAACCCGAAATCCGACATTTGGCACGCCAGGTAGGGGTGCGCCGGAATTCATCTTCCACCACCCCGTTCTCCTCCGACCATCGCGCCCATGTCTGACGCTCGTCGGGCCCGCGCCGAGTGCCGGGCCGCTCTCGCTTCCCGCGTCGCCCAGACGGCTCCTGTCGGCAAGCGTCCTCGCCGTTCCCCGTCACCTGCCGTCAACGCTACCACCGGCCTGGCGGGGGATGAGCAGCAAGCATCGTCTCAGCATCCGTCCGTGCGGCAAGACGGCCGCACCGCAGCTCCCTCGCTCACCCCAGCTGGTTCTTCGTCCCGCGCGCTCCGCGCACCCATGGAGGCTCGAGCTGCGCTCATCGCGGCAAACGAGCTCCTGCGCTACCGTCCCATCGACGACGTCTACGAAGAATGGCTCGACCACGTCGCCGAGCTCGTCCACGCCGCAGGGGGCTCTCCTGCGCCATCCGTTCCGCTGCACCGCACCCTGCCCCGCGCGGGCGACGAAGCTCCGGCGGTGCCCCGGCCGCCTCCTCCTCAAGAAGGCGCCATGGCTCCAAGGCGCGTGGCCCCTGGGCGGAACCCGCTCCATCAGGTGCCAGCGCAGCAAGAGCAGAGCTGTCAGGAAGTACCTCGCCCACAAGAAGCTGCCCGGGCGCTCCCTGCTCCAGCACGTCGCGACCATGCTCCCGCTCCCGCACGTCAAGACCCAGCTGCAACGCGTGGGGACATGCAAGACCAAGCTCTCCGTCACCCAAGGCCTCCCGTGGCCACAGCAGGCTGCCGTACCTTCACCACCGAGCTACACAGCGTCGCGTGGCCCGGCAAGTTCAAGCCAGACCTGCCTCCTTGTTACGATGGCACGGCTGACCCTGCGGAGTTCCTCCAGCTCTACGAGCTGGGCATCGAAGCTGCCAACGGAGACGAGAAGGTCATGGCGAACTGGTTTCCCATGGCACTCAAGGACGGGGCCTGCACCTGGCTCCTAAACCTGGCTCCAGGCACGATCTCCTCCTGGGACGAGATGCGCACCCGCTTCATCGCCAACTTCCAAGGTACTCGCGACCGGCCACCCGCCGTGAGCGACATGCGTCGCATCAAGCAACAACCCAGGGAGACCCTGCAGAAGTACATCCAGCGCTTCAACAACGCACGCCTCAAGATTCCCAAGGTGACTGAGGAGGCCATCATCTCAGCCTTCTCCGACAGCGTGCGCGATGTCAAGATGAAGGAGGAGCTGGCGATGCATGAAGACCTGTGCACTTCGTTGGAGCTGTTCAACTTGGCAACCAAGTGCGCCAGGGCTGAGGAAGGGCGTCTCTCCCTCCTCGAGCTACCCGCCGCAGACCCAGAAGAGAAGAAGCCCAAGGCCAAGGATGTGAAGCGCAAGGGGGCCGCCGTGCTCGCGGCAGAACCAGACACCAAGCGGGGCAGGGATCAGCCCGAACCTTCCAAGGGCAGCCGGTACTGTGTGTACCACGACCTGCACACCCACAACACCAACGAATGTCAAGAGCTCCAAGCCGTGCGGGAAGGAAGGATCGGCCGTCGCCCCGACCGTGGTGACCGGGGCTACGATCGAGGAGGAGGAAGGAATGCAGGACGCTGGGAAGACCGTGGCCCGCGCCAAGGGTGGCGTGATCAACCTCACGAGGATCGCTGGCAAGACCCGCCTCGCGAGGGAGACTGGGGGGATTAGCCTCGCGAGGATCGCCCGCAAGGCAACGCAGGCCTCCCTCCGCTGCCACCGCAGCCAAGGAGAAACAAGGACCGCCACCAAGACGAGGGGGCTGGGGCTTCCAGGAGCCGCACGCGATCGCCTGCATCCTGGGCGGGGCTCAGGCCCCAGCCTCTCAACGCATCTTCAAGCAGTTCGCCCGCGAAGTGAATGTAGTCCTCCCCAGGCTTGAAGCCACGCGCCCTCTTAGGTGGTCGGCGTGCGCCATCACGTTCAGCTCAGCAGATCAGCTCAAGTGTGCGGCTACAGCCGGAGTTCTCCCAATGCTTTTTTCCCCAATCATCAGCAACGTGGTGGTCACCAGGACCCTCATCGATGGTGGGGCAGGGCTCAACGTCCTGTCCGTGGAAACATTCAACAATCTCCAAGTGCCCTACAGCCAGCTTCAGCCAACCAAGCCTTTCTCCGGAATCACCGACGGCTCCACGGTCCCGATTGGGCAGGTCCGCCTCCCTGTCACCTTCGGGGCACGTGACAACTACCACACCGAGCTCATCGACTTCGACGTCGCTCACATTCGCCTGCCGTACAACGCCATCCTTGGGTACCCAGCGCTGGCCAAGTTCATGGCCGTAACTCACCACGGCTACAACGTCCTCAAGATGCCAGGAAGTGGCGGAGTCATCACGGTGCCCTGTGAAGAGAAGGACGCGGTGTGTTCCCTGGAACGAGCCTTTCAGGCCGCGTCACTGGAAGACCCGGATCGCGGAAGCAGGAGGCTTCCCGAGACCGCCCCAAGAAGAAGAAGACGTCGTCCGGCCCGGCCCCTTAGGAGGCAGGCCCCTCTGGGCCCATGCCTGCCCAAGGGGAACCTCCTTCCATCACATAGGGAAGCGCGCCCGGCGCCCTCCTCAGGCAGGGCTCGGGGGCTCTCCCCTGGAGGGCCACCGACCTGGCTAGGGTCACGAGGGAGGCGCTTGGGCACCACATGGAGGCGTGTTTCGAAGCACGTTTCCCTCAAGAAGGAGTAAGGCAAGGAGAGCCAGACCCTCAGGAGTTCGTCAGCAAGGCCATTCAGGAGTTACAGGAGTCAAGGGTCATGAAAGGCGGCCGCCGTCTACCAGCAGTGGCTCCCCATCCAGGCGAGGATGGTGGGCTGCGCGTCTGCATCGACATACCAGGGCTCAACCGAGTCGCCTCTCTGGAGCGCCCATGGCCCTCGCGAGTGGGGCGCTGCGGAGGTCCACCCCACAACTACGTTCGCATGCCTTACGGCTTGCCGAACGCGGCTGCGACGTACCAGCGCCTCATGAGGGGCATCATGGAGGCACAAGAGGCCAGGCATTCCGCAGCCCTGGCGGAGATGGAGATGGTCCGCGGGGAGCCGCCAGCACCTCCAGAGCCTCCCGAGGCCCCCGGGCCTGGGGGCTCGTGAGGATCGGCATCCGCAGCCCACCGAGTCTGCTACACCAACACCCCTTCGTCCTCAACGTCATCAGGTGACATCTTTCAAGTTTCACTTCCAGCTGGGAGCGCCCCCCAGGGCTGCATTATTCCCAGGCCGCGTGGGTCCGTCCCTGCGGCATGTATCCCTTTTATTTCATGTTGTTAGCTTACCTTGTTGGGGGCGCCCCTCGGGCTGCATCATCCCCAAGTCGCTCGGGCCTGGCCCAGTGATGTCCGCCTTCCCAACATCTATTTGGATGAATCCACTCCTTCGCGGCTAATGTGTTTGACCTAGCTGCCCGCTCAACTGACGCCAACTGACGGAACTGCTCTGAAACGGCACGACGCTTGCGCATGGGTCCGTCCCTGCAACGCCGAAAAACCTGAATGGCTGAGCTCTGGCCGCGGCAGCCCCGCATGGCGCCACCTCGTCAAGCCTTCAGTGCCTCGTACCCCTCGGAAGCAACCAATGGTTGACTGTCAATTGTCATGGCAACCCCTCGTTTTTTCTATGATGGGTCTACAGGATCTCCTGAAGGAGCTGCGTTAGGCGAGGCCCTTGCAGTGTCTCCTTCACTCTCATCCGCGCGAACCGCTTGCACGTTAAAGGGGGGGGTGCCTGAGCATCGCGACTCAGGGCTCCTACTGGCTCTCCAGCCCTCACCCTCTGGCCTTGTCCACGACATCGCGACCTGGCATACCAGCAACGGCTGAGACTCGCTCGAGGGCCGGGACCCGAGGACGTAGAGCAGAAAGGGGAGCAAAGGCGAGAGGGGAGGGACATGCGAGGACCTCGCCGAGCAACCTCGCGCCTGCCGATGCACGGACCCGGTGACACACCAGAGAGCGGCCCCCGATTCTCGAGATAAGTCACCACCCGGAAGCGCCAGCTACCGTGGCACCACCCCCCGCACCTAATGCAATCCCGTGTTAGCGACGCCGCTCTCCTTTCTCACCGAACGACGGCTGCTTGAGCGCCAAAGGGGACCTCCTGAGCATCGCGACTCAGGGGCTCTTACCGGACTCCGGGTCGCTCACCTCCTGGCCTTGACCACGGCATCGCGACCTGGCATACCAGCGACGGCTGAAGCCGCCTTGGGACCGGGACCTATCGGCGTAGAGCACCAAGCCCTCGTGAGGTTCGAAAGGGAGGACTGAGCTAAGACGGAATGAGCAACTTGCGCAATTCTACGATAAGGGTTATATTAACAAAACAGGATCACAGGCACCTTACAAGCCCCCACGGGACGCGTCTTTGATTCCTCGCAAGGAACAGATCCTAAAGGGACACTAACTACGCGCGCCCCTGCAGAAGACGCCATCATCAACAGTGGGCCGTCAAGCACCGGCGCCAACCCCATCCAGATCAGAGTCGGCGGCGGCCTAACGAGCCCACCCTGCTCCAGGAGCGGCGCCGGCTCGGGGGCTCGTAGCTGTCGTCGCTCGTCTCCGGAGTCGCGAAGAGCTCGCTGGAGTCGCTGGAACCTCCGACGCCTCCACCGCCCGAGGAGCCGCCAAGGGAGCGGTCGGCGGGCCCAGTCCTCGCTGCAGCAGGGTCCCGGCCACCTCTCCCGGGGCAGCACTCCAGCCGGCGCCCGTTCGCATCGAAGACCTTGAAGAACATCACCGAAGCACCGTCGTACTCCAAGTGGATCGCGAAGGCGCCTCTCGTCCTGCACACCCGGGCGATTTCGCTCCCGCCTCGAGTCATGAAGACCTCGCCCGGGGCAAAGACCGCGACCTGTGCCTCGGTCGCGAGGGTGCTGCAGCCGGCGTGCTGCAGCCAAAGCTCCAGGGGCTCTCCCTGCGGGATGATGGAGGCGAAGAAGGGAGGAAGGCAAATCCAAGACTGAGGAGGCATGGCGGCGTGAAACACGAACTCTCAGGAGGAGCCCTCGATGTGGACCCCAGGGGGGACGACCCACACCTTCGTGACCCATCGGCGCCGACGGCGGCGCCGCCCGTGGCGATTAGCATCAGCTCCTTCAGGGCCCTCGTTGTGGGCGTACAAGGGAAGCGGGAACCCCGGCGGTGCCCGCTCGCACCAGGGCCTCGACACCACCTGATGAGCCCCCTCGTCCGGACCGCGGAGGACGAGCCGTTTCTTTGGCGGAAGCGGGACTGGTTCCTCTCAGGGAGCCTTTTCCTTCTCTGCCGTCGAGAACCGGCGGATCGGGGCCATCGCAGCAAGACGAAGCAAGGATCGGGAAGAAGGAGAAGCAAGAAGGGATGGACTGGAAGGGCGCGCACCGTTCCGTACTTATAGCCGGCGAAGGCCAACCGCCGACCTCCACGATCGCCGGTAATTATGACCCGCTTTGCATGCAGGGACTTGTCCAATCCGTGCGGTTGCCGAGGCGCCATGGGGGAGTGGAGACGCCCACGTCCAATCAACCGCCACGCGGCGTCCAAGGGCGCAGGCTGTTAGGGCCCGCGGCGCTTCGCCCTCGCCCTTCCGCCTCCCTGCACGGCCATGTCCGGGCGCGCCTTGGGCCCGGGGGCTACTATCGGTGTTCTGGGAACGGGGGTCCCCAGACTTGCCTGCCTGCGGCCTATGGCGTGGCTCAAAGGGGGGCCCAGTACGGCCCATCTTCACCAACACAGACCCAAGACCCTCGCGAGGGGCCAAGCCTCGCGGGGCAGACGACACGGAGCTTCCTCAGACACAGCCTCATTAGGCTGGCTCGCGAGTATGCGGAGAAATCAAGGCGGGGTACCTCACGAGGTGCCCGTGACGCAAGCCATGACGACCAAAGGCGCCAGGCGGGTGCCAGCCCGCGCAGTGTCCTCCTTTCCTCTTTGGTGCAAAGGGGGCAAGCGCAGCCGCGGAGTACCGAGGCATCAGGCAAAGGTTGCCATTTCGGTGCAACAAGACCAAGACCAGGAGGACTGTAAGACGGAGGTCATCGTGGAGCCCAAGACGGCGTCACCACCAGAGCTTTGTGCAGGCGAAGACTACTTTATTCAGGATAGATGGTACTAGCTGCCCCCTTCAAATTAGCCCGCCATTGTTGGCTCCCTTCCCGCTCGATATTTGGGAAGAGGACCAGGGCCTCTATAAATAGGACCAGCCCCCCACAGGAGAACAAGAGGAGAAGGGGGAGGATCAAGAATTAGGGCATCAACAATCAGGGATAATCAGAGAGAGAGAGAGAGAAGGGTGACTGAACTCCTCCCAGTAGTTCATCGCCCCAGCCAAGAGCAGACCCTCGCGAGGCTGTTCTTCCTTGTATTGTTCATCATCATCAGCCCAAGAGGCAATCCACCACGCCACACACTGGAGTAGGGTATTACACCACAACGGTGGCCCGAACCAGTATAAACCCTGTGTCTCTCATGTTGTTCTTTCCATAGCTTAGATCTTAGCGAGGCGGAGGGGTGCAGGTAGGTAGGAGGCGAAATCTCCATGCGCACCCCAGTGTTCGAACCTCAAGGGTCTGCCGGAACCCGAAATCCGACAAAACCAAACTGATAATTCGAAGAGACTTGCAAAGATAACTAATCATACATAAAAGAATTCAGAGAAGATTCAAATATTGTTCATAGATAATCTTGATCATAAACCCACAATTCATCGGATGTCGACAAACACACCGCAAAAGAAGATTACATCGAATAGATCTCCAAGAGAATCGAAGAGAACTTTGTATTGAGATCCAAAGAGAGAGAAGAAGCCATCTAGCTAATAACTATGGACGCAAAGGTCTGAGGTAAACTACTGACACATCATCGGAGGGGCCATGGAGTTGATGTAGAGGCCCTCCGTGATCAATGCCCCTCTGGCGGAGCGTCGGAAAAGGCCACGATGACCCACGAGGGTGGAGGGCGCACCCAGGGGGGTAGGCGCGCCCCTGCCTCGTGGCCTCCTCGTTGATTGCTTGACGTCCACTACAAGTCCTATGGATCACGTTTGTTCCAAAAATCACGCTCCCGAATGTCATTCCGTTTGGACTCCGTTTGATATTCTTTTTCCGCGGAACACTGAAATAGGCAAAAAACAGCAATTTGGGCTGGGCCTCCGGTTAATAGGTTAGTCCCAAAAATAATATAAAAGTGTATAAATAAGCCCATTAAACATCCAAAACAGAATATATAATAGCATGGAACAATCAAAAATTATAGATACGTTGGAGACGTATCATGGATCAGTCAAAGAAAGGGTTCTTGCCTGTATTACAAGGTGTGAAGTTGAGTCAGACTCAATGCCCGACCATTGTAGAAGATAGAGAGAAAATGAAAATCATTCCCTATGCGTCAACCATAGGTTCTATCATATATGCAATGCTGTGTACCAGACCTGATGTGTGCCTTGCTATAAGTTTAGCAGGGAGGTACCAAAGTAATCCAGGAGTGGATCACTAGATAGCAGTCAAGAACATCCTGAAATACCTGAAAAGTACTAAGGATATGTTTCTCTTTTATGGAGGTGACAAAGAGCTTGTCGTAAATGGTTACGTTGATGCAAGCTTTGACACTGATCCGGATGACTCTAAGTCACAAACCGGATACATATTTATATTGAAGGGTAGAGCTGTCAGTTGGTGTAGTTCCAAGCAGAGCGTCATGGCGGGATCTACGTTTGAAACGGAGTACATAGCTGCTTGGGAAGCAGCAAATGAAGGAGTTTGGATGAAGGAGTTCATATCCGATCTAGGTGTAATACCTAGTGCATCGGGTCCAATGAAAATCTTTTGTGACAATACTGGAGCAATTGCCTTGGCGAAGGAATCCAGATTTCACAAGAAAACCAAACACATCAAGAGACGCTTCGATTCCATCCGCGATCAAGTTAAGGAGGGAGACATAGAGATTTGTGATACGTCCATTTTGCATCATGTTTTCTTAATGTTATTTGTAATGTTTTTATCCATAATAATGCCTTTTGGAGTAATTCTAATGCCTTTCCTCATAATTTGCAAGGAACACACCAAGAGGGAGAATTCCGGCAGCTGGAAATCTGGACCTGGGAAAGCTACATCAGGCCACCTATTCTGCACAACTCCAAATGAGCTGAAACTTCACGGAGAATTTTTATGGATTATTTAAGAAATATTGGAGCCAATAAACACCATAGGGGGCCCACGAGGTGGGCACAACCCACTTGGGAAAGCAAGGCCCCCCTGGCGTGCCCTGGTGGGTTGTGGCCTCCTCGGCGCACCTCCAGTGCCCATCTTCTGGTATATAAGTGTTTTTGACCTAGAAAAAAAATCAGGAGAGGACTTTTGGGACGAAGCACCGCCGCCTCGAGGCGGAACTTGGGCAGGAGCACTTTCGCCCTCTGGTGGAGCGATTCTACCAGGGGAACTTCCCTCCTGGAGGGGGAAATCATCGTCATCATCATCACCAACAACTCTCCCATCTTGGGGAGGGAAAACTCCATCAACATCTTCGCCAGCACCATCTCATCTCAAACCCTAGTTCATCTCTTGTATTCAATCTTGTTACCGGAACTACAGATTGTTGCTAGGGGGTGACTAGTAGTGTTGATTACATCTTGTAGTTGATCACTATATGGTTTATTTGGTGGAAGATTATATATTCAGATCCATTGTGCATATTAATATCCCTCTGATCTTGAGCATGATTATTATTTGTGAGTAGTTACTTTTGTTCTTGAGGTCACGGGAGAAATCATGTTGTAAGTAATCATGTGAATTTGATATGTGTTTGATATTTTGATAGTATGTATGTTGTGATTCCCTTAGTGGTGTCATGTGAATGTCGACTACATGACACTTCACCATATTTGGGCCTAAGGGAATGCATTGTGGAGTAGCAATTAGATGGTGGGTTGCGAGGGTGACAGAAGCTTAAACCCAGTGTATGCGCTATTTTGTAAGGGACCGATTGGATCCAAAAGTTTAATGCTATGGTTATAATTTATTCTTAATACTTTTCTCGTAGTTGCGGATGCTTGCGGGAGGGTTAATCATAAGTAGGAGGTTTGTTCAAGTAAGAACATCACCTAAGCACCGGTCCACCCACATATCAAATTATCAAAGTAGCGAACACAAATCAAACCAACATGATGAAAGTAACTAGACGAAATTCCCGTGTACCCTCAAGAACACTTTGCTTATTATAAGAGACCATTTTGGTCTGTCCTTTGCCTCAAAAGGATTGGGCTACCTTGCTTCATACTTGTTACTATTATCGTTACTTGCTCGTTACAAATTATCTTACTATCAAACTACTCGATACTTACAATTTCAGCACTTGTAGACATTACCTTACTGAAAACTACTTGTCATTTCCTTCTGCTCCTCGTTGGGTTAGACACTCTTACTTATCGAAAAGAGCTACAATTGATCCCCTCTACTTGTGGGTCATCAAGGCAATTTTCTGGCGCCGTTGCCGGGGAGCGAAGCGCCTTTAGTAAGTGGAATTCGGTAAGGGAACATTTATATAGTGTGCTGAAATTTAATGTCACTTGATACTATGGAAAACAATCCTTTGAGGGGTTTGTTCAGGGTATCTTCACCTTGTCCGGAACCACAATTGGCCACCCCTCAACCTACTGCACCTACTGAGAATATTGAATATGAAATGCCTTCGGGTATGATAGAACAACTGCTAGCTAATCCTTATGCAGGAGATGGAAGTGAACATCCTGATATGCACTTGATATATGTGGAACAAATTTATGGATTGTTTAAGCTTGTAGGTTTACCCGGAGATGAGGTGATGAGAAAGGTTTTCCCTTTATCTTTGAAGGGAAAAGCATTGGCATGGTATAGGCTATGTGATGATATTGGATCATGGAAATGGAATCGTTTGAAATTGGAGTTCGACCAAAAAATTTATCCTATGCATCTAGTTCATCGTGATCAGAATTATATATAAATTTTTTGGCCTCGTGAAGGAGGAAGTATCGCTCTAGCTTGGGGGAGGCTTAAGTCAATGTTATATTCATGCCCCAACCATGAGCTCTCAAGAGAAATTATTATCCATAATTTTTATGCTCGGCTTTCTCGTAATGATCAAACCATGCTTGATACTTCTTGTGCTAGTTCTTTATGAATAAGACTATTGAATTCTGGTGGGATCTTTGGAAAGAATTAAACTTAACTCTGAAGATTGGGAACTCGACAAAGGTAAACAGTCAGGTATTAAACTTAAGTATGATTGCATTAAATCTTTTATGGATACCGATGCTTTTCAAAAGTTTAGCACTAAATATGGACTTGACTCTGAGATAGTAGCCTCCTTTTGTGAATCATTTGCTACTCATGTTGAACTCCCTACAGAGAAGTGGTTTAAATACCACCCACTTATTAAATAAGAAATTAAAGAACCAGTACCAGTTAAAGAAGAAACTATACTTTATAATATTGATCCAGTTGTTCCTTCTGCTTATATAGACAAACCACCTTTTCCTGTTAGGATAAAGGAACATGCTAAAGTTTCAACTGTGGTTAACAAAAGCTATGTTACAACACCTAAACCTGATGAACAAATTAGGGTAGAACCTAATGTTGCTATGGTTAAAGATCTCTTGGAGGAAGGTATAGATGGGCATGTTATTTACTTCTATGCAGAAGCTGCTAGAATTGCTAAACCCGAAAAAGGGATAAAAATAGACCAGTTGTTGGCCTGCCTGTCATTTCAGTTAAAATAGGAGATCACTGTTATCATGATTTATGTGACATGGGTGCTAGTGTGAGTGCTATCCCTTACACTTTGTATCAAGAAATTAGGAAAGACATAGAACCTACAGAGTTTGAAGACATAGATGTTACTATTAAACTTGCAAATAGAGACACCATATCACCTTGTGGGTTTATTAGAGATGTTGAAGTCTTGTGTGGGAAAATAAAATACCCTACTGATTTTTTTGTTCTTGGTTCCCCACAAGATGACTTCTGTCCCATTATCTTTGGTAGACCTTTCTTGAACACAGTTAATGCTAAGATTGATTGTAAGAAACAAACTGTGGGTGTTAGCTTAGGTGATGATTCTCATGAGTTTAATTTTTCCAAGTTTAGTAGAAATCATCATGAAAATAATTACCTAGTAAGGATGAATTAATTGGTCTTGCTTCTATTGTTGTGCCACCTACTGATCCTTTAGAACAATATTTGCTAGACCATGAGAATGATTTACATATGCATGAAAGAAATGAAATAGATAAGGTTTTCTTTGAATAATGTCCTCTGCTTAAACACAATTTGCCTATTGAAACTCTAGGAGGTCCTCCTCAACCTAAAGGTGATCCTGTGTTTGAATTAAAACAATTGCCAGACACTTTGAAATATGCTTATCTTGATGAAAAGAAGATATATCCTGTTATTATTGGTGCTAACCTTTCAGAACATGAAGAAGAAAGATTATTGAAAGTTCTAAGGAAGCACCGGGCTGCTATTGGATATACTCTTGATGATTTAAAGGGCATTAGTCCCACTCTATGTCAGCACAAAATTAATATGGAACCTAATGCTAAACCAGTTGTTGATCACCAACGTCGGTTAAATCCGAAGATGAAAGAAGTGGTAAGAATGGAAATCTTAAAACTTCTGGAAGCAGGTATAATTTATCCTATAGGTGATAGTAGATGGGTAAGTCCTGTTCATTGTGTTCCTAAGAAAGGAGGTATTACTGTTGTTCCTAATGATAAAAATGAACTCATTCCACAAAGAATTGTTACAGGCTATAGAATGGTAATTGATTTTAGAAAATTAAATAAAGCAACTAGAAAAGATCATTACCCTTTGCCTTTCATTGATCAAATGCTTGAAAGATTATCTAAGCACACACACTTTTGCTTTCTAGATGGATATTCTAGCTTTTCACAAATACTTGTTTCTCAACCTGATCAAGAAAAGACCATGTTTACTTGTCCATTTGGAATCTATGCTTATAGATGTATGCCTTTTGGTTTATGTAATGCACCTGCTACCTTTCAAAGATGTATGGCTGCTATATTCTCTGACTTTTGTGAAAAGATTGTTGAGGTTTTCATGGATGACTTTTCTGTTTATGGGAAGTCTTTTGATGATTGTTTGAGCAATCTTGAGCGAGTTTTGCGGAGATGTGAACAAACAAATCTTGTCTTGAATTGGGAGAAGTGCCACTTCATGGTTAATGAAGGCATTGTCTTGGGTCATAAAATTTCTGAAAGAGGTATTGAAGTGGACCAAGCTAAGGTTGATGCAATTGAGAAAATGCCATGTCCTAAGGACATCAAAGGTATTCGTAGTTAGGTCATGCTGGTTTCTATAGGAGGTTTATTAAAGACTTCTCTAAAATTTCTAGGCCTCTCACTAGTATTTTGCAAAAGGATGTTCCTTTTAATTTTGATGATGATTGTTTAGAAGCCTTTGAAACACTCAAGAAAGCCTTAATATCTGCACCTATTGTTCAACCACCTGATTGGAACTTGCCTTTTGAAATTATGTGTGATGCTAGTGATTATGCTGTTAGTGCTATTGTAGGACAAAGAGTTGATAATAAATTGAATGTTATCCATTATGCTAGTAAAACTCTAGACAATGCTCAAGGAAATTATGCTACTACTGAAAAAGAATTCTTAGCGGTAGTGTTTGCTTGTGATAAATTTAGACCTTATATTGTTGATTCCAAAGTAACTATTCACACAGACCATGCTGTTATTAAATATCTTATGGAAAATAAATATGCTAAACCTAGAATTATTCGTTGGGTTCTCTTGTTACAAGAATTTGATTTACATATCATTGATAGAAAAGGAGCTGAAAACCCCGTAGCTGATAATTTGTCTAGGCTTGAAAATGTGCTTGATGACCCACTTCCTATTGATGATAGTTTTCCCGATGAGCAATTATCTACAATAAATGTTGCTAATAGTACTCCTTGGTATGCTGACTATGCTAATTACATTGTTGCTAAATATTTACCGCCTAGCTTTACATACCAACAAAAGAAAAAGTTCTTCTATGATTTTAGACATTACTTTTTGGAAGACCCACATCTTTATAAAGGAGTAGATGGTATTATTAGACATTATGTACCCGAGCATGAACAGGGACAAATCCTACTGAAATGTCACTCCGAGGCTTATGGAGGGCATCATGCTGGAGATAGAACTGCTCACAAGGTATTGCAATCTGGATTTTATTGGCCTACTCTCTTCAAGGATGCCCGTAAGTTTGTCTCTTCTTGTGATGAATGCCAAAGAGTAGGTAATATCGGTAAGCATCAAGAAATGCCTATGAATTATTCACTTGTTGTTGAACCTTTTGATGTTTGGGGATTTGATTACATGGGACATTTTCCTTCCTCTAATGGGTATACACATATTTTGGTTGATGTTGATTATGTTACTAAATGGGTAGAAGCTATTCCAACTAGTAGTGCTGATCACAACACCTCTATTAAAATGCTTAAGGAAGTTATTTTCCCAAGGTTTGGAGTCCCTAGATATTTAATGACTGATGGTGGTTCACAATTTATTCATGGTGATTCCATAAAATGCTTGCCAAGTATGATGTTAACCATAGAATAGCATCACGCTATCATCCTTAGTCTAGTGGTCAAGTTGAACTTAACAATAGAGAAATAAAGTTAATTTTGCAAAAGACAGTCAATAGGTCTAGGAAGAATTGGTCTAAGAAATTAGATGATGCACTTTGGGCCTATAGAACGGCTTATAAAAATCCTATGGGTATGTCTCCTTATAAAATGGTTTATGGAAAAACTTGTCATTTACCTCTTGGGTTAGAACATAAGGCTTATTGGGAAGTTAAAGAACTCAATTATGATTTCAAACTTGCTGGTGAAAAGAGGTTATTTGATATAAGCTCATTAGATGAATGGAGAACCCAAGCTTATGAAAATGCAAAGTTGTTCAAAGAAAAGGTTAAAAGATGGCATGACAAAAGAATCCAAAAGCGCGAGTTTAAAGTTGGAGAATATGTTCTTTTGTACAACTCCCGTTTTAGATTTTTTGCAGGGAAGCTCCTCTCAAAATGGGAAGGCCCCTATGTCATCGAGGAGGTTTACCGGGCTGGAGCCATCAAAATAAATAATTTCGAAGGCACTAACCCGAAGGTTGTCAATGGGCAACGAATAAAGCATTATATCTCAGGTACGCCTATTAATGTTGAAAGTAATATTATCCAAACCTTGACACCGGAAGAACACATAAAAGAGTCCTTCCGGAACACTCCAGAATCGTGAAAATAAGGAGGTACGTGATACGGTAAGTAAACGGACTCCGAAAAATCTACAAAAATATTTTTTATTAGTTTTGGAATATTTTAAAATTTTGGAAATAAAGAAACTCCCAGGAAGCATACCCTAGTGGGCACAAGACACCGGAGCGCGCCAGCCTGGCGCGCCCAGGTGGGTTGTGCCCACCTGGGACACCTCCCGTACTCCATTTTTCTATCGTATACTTGCCCTGCAAGATAAAAAATCTATATATACTTCTCGAACCTGTTGATCACCTTATCGTGGAGAAATCCTCTGTTCTCCTTTTCCTTGTTGTTTTCTGTCAGATTTCATCTACCATGACCTCTTCAAGCTCCTCCAAGGACAAGATCTCTCCTTCATCACCACCATCATCTCCTTCACCACCAAAAGGAGAATTGGGTATCGGGTATGGGCACTCCCCTTGGCTTCTGCCAAGCTTGGGGGAGGTACCCCGCTATCGTATCATTCCACTATCTTTTTGCTTTTATTTATCTTAGTTCAATCTTTTGCTTTCAAATGAAATAATGTTTAGTTCGGTCCTTTCTTCTTTTGGGAGTTTGCTTAGTGATCTATCCTTGTAATCGTGTGCAAGTTATATAATAAAGTTAGTTTTAGTTTTTGCTTTCTTTACTTTCATGTTGCAAATGAAGGAATTAAGGAAGAAAGAAAAAGAGAAAGGAAATAAATAATGAAAAGATTATATACTAATCCTATGGTAGGTGATGGCACCACATAAGGAAAAGTATAGGTAGAAAATTTTATTAGAGATTGACAAACATATCATTAGTCAATGATGCAACTCATGAAAGAATTAATAAGGGAAGAGAAGATTCACATATAGATATACTATCTTAGAAATCTTTTGTGATTGTGAGCCCTCATCAAAATATTATATGCCAATATTGTTGACGTTGCACAAGGAAGACAACTTAATGATTTATGTTAGTTTATATCCACATAGATGTCATATTGTCATATATCCTTTAACATGTGGTGCTTGCCCCCTATCTTTGCTAGCCAAAAATTATGTACTAAGTAGAGATACTACTTGTGCATCCAAAAACCCTTAAACCCAAATATTTTTCAAGAGTCCACCATACCTACCTAGGGATTGAGTAAGATCCCTCAAGTAAGTTGTCATTGGTGCAAAAAGGCAATAAAAATTGCTTCTAAAAGTGTGAGATCATTTAGTGTAAGAGAAAATTGAGCGTTGTACGAACTTGGATGACAAAGAATAAAAGCAACAGATTGCATAATAAAGGTTGTCATCTTAAGGGGCAATACAACGTGACGTTCTCTTGCACTAAGGGATTGAGCATACAAACAAATAAGCGCATGGCAACCTCTGCTTCCCTCTGCGAAGGGCCTATCTTATACTTTTATGCAAAGAGTCAAAGTTTTTCCCTCTATTCCTTTTACTTTTCTCCTTTGGCAAGCATCATGTGGTGAGGAAAGATCTAGGAACATATGTCCAGTTGAATATAGATGGCATGAGTTATTAATGTTGACATCACCCTTGAGGTGAGTATGTTGGGAGGCGAAACTATAAGCCCCTATCTTTCTATGTGTCCGGTTGAAACGTTTTACTCATGGGTACAAGGTGAGTGTTAGCAATCATAGAAGACTATATGATGGTTGAGTATGTGGACTTGCCTAAAGGCTCCGACATGTGACTCTTCCTGAAAATATGATGAATTGTAGTTGCAAAAGTTGACTGAGAACATAGTTTGTCGGGTTCTAATAGAGTTTTTGCTTTATACTTCGATTGTGTGATGAACTATTACTTATTCATGAGAAGTATATGATAAAAGTTCTATGATAAAAGTCCTATGTTTAATGTTGTTGCTGTTATAATAATCAACATGATGCTTCTATGTCCGTATTTTGTTTTTATCGACACCTCTCTCTCAAAGCTTGTGGACATGTTTTTCTATTTCGGTTTTCACTTGAGGACAAGCGAGGTCTAAGCTTGGGGGAGTTGATACGTCCATTTTGCATCATGTTATCTTACTGTTATTTGAAATGTTTTTATCCATAATAATGCTTTTTGGAGTAATTCTAATGCCTTTTCTCTCATAATTTGGAAGGAACACACCAAGAGGGAGAATTCCGGCAGCTGGAAATCTGGACCTGGAAAAGTTATGTCAGGCCACCTATTCTGCACAACTCCAAATGAGCTGAAACTTCATGGAGAATTTTTATGGATTATTTAAGAAATATTGGAGCCAATAAACACCAGAGGGGGGCCACCAGGTGGGCACAACCCACCTGGGTGCGCCAGGACCCCCTGGCGCGCCCTGGTGGGTTGTGGCCTCCTCGGCCCACCTCCAGTGCCCATCTTCTGGTATATAAGTGGTTTTGACCTAGAAAAAATAAGGAGAGGACTTTTGGGACGAAGAGCCTCTGCCTCGTGGCGGAACTTGGGCAGGAGCACTTTTGCCCTCCGGCGGAGCGATTCTGCTGGGGGAACTTCCCTCCTGGAGGGGGAAATCATCGTCATCATCATCACCAACAACTCTCCCATCTTGGGGAGGGAAAGCTCCATCAACATCTTCGCCAGCACCATCTCATCTCAAACCCTAGTTCATCTCTTGTATTCAATCTTGTTACCGGAACTACAGATTGTTGCTAGGGGGTGACTAGTAGTGTTGATTACATCTTGTAGTTGATCACTATATGGTTTATTTGGTGGAAGATTATATGTTCAGATCCATTATTCATATTAATACCACTCTGATTTTGAGCATGATTATTATTTGTGAGTAGTTACTTTTGTTCTTGAGGTCACGGGAGAAATCATGTTGCAAGTAATCATGTGAATTTGATATGTGTTCGATATTTTGATAGTATGTATGTTGTGATTCCCTTAGTGGTGTCATGTGAACGTCGACTACATGTCGCTTCACCATATTTGGGCCTAAAGGAATGCATTGTGGAGTAGCAATTAGATGGTGGGTTGCGAGGGTGACAGAAGCTTAAACCCCAGTTTATGCGCTATTTCGTAAGGGACCGATTGGATCCAAAAGTTTAATGCTATGGTTAGAATTTATTCTTAATACTTTTCTCGTAGTTGCGGATGCTTGCGGGAGGGTTAATCATAAGTAGGAGGTTTGTTCAAGTAAGAACAATACCTAAGCACCGGTCCACCCACATATCAAATTATCAAAGTAGCAAACACAAATCAAACCAACATGATGAAAGTAACTAGATGAAATTCCTGTGTACCCTCAAGAACGATTTTCTTATTATAAGAGACCGTTTTGGCCCGTCCTTTGCCTCAAAAGGATTGGGCTACCTTTCTGCATACTTGTTACTATTATTGTTACTTGCTCGTTACAAATTATCTTACTATCAAACTACTCGCTACTTACAACTTCAGCACTTGTAGACATTACCTTACTGAAAACTACTTGTCATTTCCTTCTTCTCCTCATTGGGTTCGACACTCTTACTTATCGAAAAGATCTACAATTAATCCCCTATACTTGTGGGTCATCAATTTGCAAGATACATACGGATCTGAATGTTGAAGACCCGTTGAATAAGCCTCTCTCACGAGCAAAACATGATAAGCACCAAGACTCCATGGGTGTTAGAATCATTACTATGTAATCTAGATTATTGACTCTAGTGCAAGTGGGAGATTGAAGGAAATATGCCCTAGAGGCAATATAAAGTTGTTATTTATATTTCATTATATCATGATAAATGTTTATTATTAATGCTAGAATTGTATTAACCGAAAACTTAGTACATGTGTGAATACATAGACAAACAGAGTGTCCCTAGTATGCCTCTTCTTGACTAGCTCGTTAATCAAAGATGGTTATGTTTCCTGACCATAGACATGTGTTGTCATTTGATGAATGGGATCACATCATTAGAGAATGATGTGATGGACAAGACCCATCCATTAGCTTAGCATAATGATCATTTAGTTTTTCTGTTATTGCTTTCTTCATGACTTATACATGTTCCTCGGACTATGAGATTATGAAACTCCCGAATACCGGAGGAACACCTTGTGTTCCATCAAACGTCACAACGTAAATGGGTGATTATAAAGATGCTCTACAGGTGTCTCCGAAGGTGTTTCTTGAGTTGGCATAGATCAAGATTAGGATTTGTCACTCCGTGTATCGGAGAGGTATCTTTGGGCCCTCTCGATAATGCACATCACTATAAGCCTTGGAAGCAAAGTGACTAATGAGTTAGTTGCGGGATGATGCATTACAAAATGAGTAAAGAGACTTGCCGGTAACGAGATTGAACTAGGTATGAGGATACCAATGATCGAATCTCATAAGTAACATACAGATGACAAAGGGAATTATGTATGTTGTCATAAGGTTCGACCGATAAAGATCTTCATATAATATGTAGGAGCCAATATGGGCATCCAGGTTCTGCTATTGGTTATTGACCGAAGAAGTGTCTCGGCCATGTTTACATAGTTCTCGAACCCGTAGGGTCCGCACGCTTAAACGTTCGTTGGCGATATAGTACTATATGATTTATGTATGTTGGTAACCGAATGTTGTTTGGAATCCCGGATGTGATCATGAACATGACGAGGAGCTTCGGAATGGTCCGGAGGCAAAGATTAATAGATGGAATAATAGTTTTTGGTCTCCGTAAGGGTTCCAGAGTTCACCGGAAGGGGTTCCGGATGTTTCCCGAAATGGTTGGGTATAAGAACACTATTTAGGCCAAAGGGGAAAGCCCAAAAGGTTTTTGGAAAGCGCAAAAGGAAGTTTTGCAGAGTCTAGGGGCCAAACACCAAGGTCCCTGGCATCTGGGTCGAGACGTCGGGAACCCTGGCATCTGGCTGTGGAATCTGAGAAGGACTATTGCCTTTCGGGTGAAACCGACTTTGTGGAGGCTTTTACTCCAAGTTTCGACCCCAAGGCTCAACATATAAATAGAGGGGCAGTGCTAGCACCAAAGACACATCAAGAATCACCAAGCCGTATGCCGTCAACCCCATCCCCTCTAGTTTATTCTCCTTCATAGTTTCCGTTGTGCTTGGTGAAGCCCTGCAGAGATTGTTCTTCACCAACACCGTCACCATGTCGTCATGCTGCCGGAACTCATCTACTACTTCACCCATCTTGCTGGATCAAGAAGGAGAGGACATCATTGAGCTGAGCGTGTGCTGAATGCGGAGGTGCCATACGTTAGGTACTTGATCGGGACGGATCGTGAAGGTGCACGACTACATCAACCACGTTGATAAACGCTTCTGCTTTGCGATCTTCAAGGGTATGAAGATGCTCGCCCCCTCTCGTTGCTATGCATCTCCTAGATAGATCTTGCGCGAGCGTAGGAATTTTTTGAAATTGCATGCTTCGTTCCCAACAATATGGTGAAGACGTGATGAGATATATATTTTTGTATGAGATGATCATGTTTTGTAAAAGTTATCGGCAACTGGCAGGAGCCTTACGGTTGTCCCTTTATTGTATGAAATGCAATCGCCATGTAATTGCTTTACTTTATCACTAAGTGGTAGCGGTAGTCGTAGAGGCAATAGTTGGTGAGACGACAACGACGCTATGATCAAGGTGTCAAACCGGTGAAGATGGAGATCATGACGGTGCTTTGGAGTTGGAGATCAAATGTTGTAACACCCCGGATGTAACTTTCCATATTTGTAACTCTGACTCTTGCCATTTCCGGCTATGTGTTATGATATTTCCTTCGTGTTTGGTGTGGTGTCTTCGTTTTGCATTTTGTTCTTGTCATGCATTTCACATCATGCCATCATGTGCATTTCATTTGCATTCATGTTTGTCTCATGCATCCGGTCTTTTTCCCTGTTGTTCGTTTCGCAATCTGGCACTCCCACATGCACCCATTGCACCCCTCTAATATCGTTTCGTGAGCGGGAGAAAAATGTTCTCGGAATGGGTCGAGATTTGTCGAGTGGCCTTGGTACATCACCGGTAGGCCGCTTGTCAAATTTCGTTCTATTCGGAGGTCGTTTGAGGCCCCAACGGTTAACCGGGTAACCGCAAAGCCCCTCTCTTGTTGCAGCCCAACACCCCTCCAAAACAGCCCACTAGCCCAGCTAAACCCCCTCCATGCTCTCCGTCGTTGGATCACGATCGTGTGGGCAAAAACCACACCTCATTTGGACACTCCGGCACGACAGCCGCCGCCGACCACCACCACGCCGCCCTTCGCCGCCTTGCGCCGCCACCACCGCGCCGTCCCACGCCGTGTTTCATCGCCGCCCGGCTCCTCCCGCCGCCGCCGCCCCGAGTCTTCCCCGGCACCGCCCCACGCCGTCGTCCCCGCCCCCGCCGACGTCCTCTCCGGTGACCACCACGCTCCGGTGAGCTTCTTCGACCTCCGACCGCCCTTTCCTCCACTGTTCCGACGAGTTTTTCCGGTGTTCCTCGACATCCATGCAAACCCTAGATCTGGAAAAGGTTGCTCTCTTTTTCCTAAGTCCCTAGAATACAATATTTTCATGCCTTGCTCAACATACTATATCTCCGTGCTCGGTGCTCCGATTCATGCATATGATATATGCAAATGTTCGTCTTGTGTTGCTCTTCATGTTAGTGGCATTTGCATGCATGTTACTGTCCATTTTGATGCCACTATCATCATTGCAAAAGTGCTATATGATGTTGTCTGCTAGAATTTAACAGAACTTGAGGATTTGTCATTTTCGTTGCGTTTTGTGTGTGCATCCTATGAGTATGATGTCTACATGTTTTATGATCTCCATCATGCCATATTTACAGGGGTGCAAGTATTGTATCTTTGGGATCTATGTGGTGACTAGCACAAGCATGCAAAGTAGGCTTCATAATGCAAGTAAACTTGTTGCTACCTTGAGATCCATGCACATTTTGAGGTAGTTTAGTAAGAGTGTTTTGAAGATGTGATATTTATCTACCTATTCATGCCTCTGGTTGTAATTATGGAGTAGTGTATCATGTCATTAGCGTGCTCTACTTTTGCTAAATATTGTTCCTGGCGGATTGTTAACATGATGATCAGTTTTGCGATGTGTGTTGCTAGTGATACATGTACCCTATGAACTTGCTCTTGCCATGTTTAGCTTAACACATATGCCTACTTCATGTTGGTTACCTTGTTATGCCATGAAATTCTTTGTGGTGAGTGGCATGAGCTTGCAAAGTTGCTATCATGAATCTGTTTATGCCATGTCATGTTTTTCTATGTCTGAAACTGTTCATATAACTTGCCATGTTTGCATGGGTTCCACATCATTTTCCATGCATCTAAAGATCAGTAAGAGAGTTTTGTTCTATGTCTTTAGTACTAGCATGCTATGCCTTTGTTTGACATGATATGTTCCTGTAGAATGTTGTTTGCTAGCTCTAAACATTGCTATATGATGTTGTTTTGTCATGCTTAGTATTTTCTCTAAGTCTGTGAAGCTGATATCATTTGCATTTTTGCCATGCTATTTTGAGCTTGTTCTAGTGAGAACTAGCAGGAGCTTAGTGTTCATGATTTGTAGAGTTTCATGTGTACTTTAATGCCACATACTTTGTTGCTATGTTAGAGTGTTGTAGCATAGTTTATTGTTGCATTCTAACTTCTATGATGCTGTTAATCGCATATTTGTGTCATTCTTGTTTTGCTTGTCATTTGCAAACCGTGCATCCGTTTCCGATGATCCTTATATCGATTTTGACCGAAATCACCTCATCTTTCCAGCGGCATACTTTTTTTGACAAGTTGATGCCTTGATCACCCTTTCCCTTCTGGAGTACCCATATGCATTGCCTATCACATCTTGCATTCCATGCCATGTATTGCATCATGTTGCTTGTGCATTGCACCATGATTCATTGGTGTTCCGTTTCTTGTGTTATTGCTTTGGGTGGAGCCGGGAGACGAGTTTGTGAATAAGGAACCTGTTGAGTAGGCTAACGAGGATCAAGCTTTCGACAACTTTGAGAACATTGCAGGCACGATGACCACTACCCTCGATATCACTTCTATCTTTGCTTGCTAGTTGTTTGTTCTATCGCTATGTCGCGCTACCTACCACTTGCTTATCATGCCTCCCATATTTCCATGACAAGCCTCTAACCCACCTTCCTAGGAAACCGTTGTTTGGCTATGTTACCGCTTTGCTCAGCCCCTCTTATAGCGTTCCTAGTTGCAGGTGCCTTGTAGGTTATTCCATGTTGGAACATGTATATGTTGGGATATCACATTATCTCTTATTTTAATTAATGCATCTATATACTTGGTAAAGGGTGGAAGGCTCGGCCTTATGCCTGGTGTTTTGTTCCACTCTTGCCGCCTTACTTTCCCTCATACTGGTGTTATGTTCCTTGATTTTGCGTTCCTTATGCGGTTGGGGTTATGGGCCCCCCTTGAAAGTTCGCCTTGAATAAAACTCCTCTAGCAAGGCCCAACCTTGGTTTTACATTTGCCAACCTAAGCCTTTTCCCTTGGGTTCTGCAGACCCGAGGGTCATCTTTATTTTACACCCTCGGGCGATGTCCGGCGCCCCCTGGGCAACCAGGGTCTATGCCAACCCGACGTCTGGCCCATCCGGTGTGCCCTGAGAACGGGATATGTGCAGCTCCTATCGGGATTTGTTGGCACATTCGGGCGGTCTTGCTGGTCTTGTTTTACCATTGTCGAAATGTCTTGTAACCGGGATTCCGAGACTAATCGAGTCTTTTCGGGAGAAGGAATATCCTTTGTTGATCGTGAGAGCTTGTAATGGGATAAGTTGGGACACCCCTGCAGGGTATAAACTTTCGAGAGCCGTGCCCGTGGTTATGTGGCAGATGGGAATTTGTTAATATCCGGTTGTAGAGAACTTGACACTTGACTTAATTAAAATGAATCAACCGCGTGTGTAGCCATGATGGTCTCTTTTCGGCGGAGTCCGGGAAGTGAACATGGTTTGGGTTATGTTTGAACGTAAGTAGTTTCAGGATCACTTCTTGATCACTCCTAGCTTCACGACCGTTGTGTAGATTCTCATCTTACTCTTATTTGTGTATGTTAGCCACCATATTTGCTTAGCGCTTGCTGCAGCTCCACCTCCCTACCCATAAGCTTAAATAGTCTTGATCTCGCGGGTGTGAGATTGTTGAGTCCTCGTGACTCATGGATACTTCCAAAATAGTTGCAGGTGCCGATGATTCCAGTGCAGGTGATGCTACCGAACTCAAGTGGGATTTCAACGAGGACCTGGGTCGTTACTATGTGTGGTTTCCTGATGATCAGAAGTGGAGCCCAGTTGGGACGATCGGGGATCTAGCATTTGGGGTTTATCTTCCTTTTCATTTGGATTTGACCGTAGTCAGTCTATGTGTGTATTTCGGTTGATGTATGAATTATTTATGTATTGTGTGACATGGCGAGTGTAAGCCAACTCTATTTATCCCTGTCTTGTTCATTACATGGGATGTTTGTGAAGATAACCCTTCTTGCGATAAAACCACTATGCGGTTATGCCTCTAAGTCGTGCCTCGACACGTGGGAGCTATATCCGCAACTTGGGCGTTTCAAGTTGGTAATCACAGCCATCCCCGACTTAGGAGCCCCCTACTTGATCGAATCGCTGACGTTGTTGAGTCTATAACAAAAATGTTTTGAGTCTTAGTATTATATATACCAGAGAGTAGGATTATTTTTACTCCTGAGTCCCTTTGTCGCTCTGGTGAGGCCTCCTGACGTAGATGTTTTGTCTTTCCTCTCCTCAAATTTCACGATTTTTTTAGGATCACACGGGTATCTTGGAATCGTTCCGATATTCTTGTGATGAGAACATTGTTCTTGGTGCCTCCTAACATTTAGGGTTTGTGGTAGTGTCCCAGGGAGTTGAGCTCCGAGGTGTTGTCGTCACAATTTTATCGTTGCAGTTCTGGAATACCTGAGTTCGCCGACATCGAAAATCTCTTTTATGCAGTTATTGGTGAGATAACCTCGACGCCACCCAGTACTGGGGCGGGAGTTCGGGAGTATTGCCATAACTCGTATAACAGATGCTTTTCGAAGGTTGAGGTACACGATTTCTGAAGGTTTCTTGGTTATGTGTTGACGGATGGATACAGTTGGAGCGTAGGGCTTGTTAGTTGTGTGATATATATTGTGCCTCCCTGTATCCCCAACACCAGATTGCATAACCAGAAAGTTTCGGGAGTTTATAGGTGGGAATTCAAGTAGCTCTAGTTATTCTTCCCGTAGATATTTGGTTTGTGATTGGGTAATCCTTACCACTTATTTGTTCCAATCGTACCTTGTTGTTTCTTTCATCAACCTTATCTAAGTGGCTTCTCAACTTAATGGACGTGTGATGTTAACTTTGGAATTCATTCGTTCGATCCTTTTTCGAATGTTTATTGTGAAGACTATATGTTGCAATTTCTATCCGTTGATTCAGCTTGAATATCTGTCTATCAAGATTCTAACGGATGTCACCCTCTTCAGGATGGCTCCTCCAATGCATCTGAATCCGGAATGCAATGATGGGAGTCAGGCGAACCCTCCACCTCCGGAGGCATGGCAAGCTGTCATGGCAGCCACAAACGCCAACACCCACATGCTTTTGCAACTCTTGCAAGAGCGCAACCAGGGCCAAGGCAACCAAGGAAATCAAGGTCAAGGGCAATTCAACAATCAGCCTTAGTTTGCTACCCTCAACCAGTTCCTTGCAAATCAGCCGAAGTCTTTCAGCAACTGTGTCGAGGCCACAGACGCCAATGATCGGATTGTGGACAGCTGCAAGCATTTTGAATGTAGCAATGTAAAGCCTGAGGACTTTGTCAAGTTCGCTTCATTTCATCTCAAGGACCAAGCTGCTGATTGGTATCAACAATACAAAGATTCCAGAGGAGGTCGTGTGATTACCTGGGATGATTTCTGCCGAGGCTTCAAAGCTCATCATATTCCAACAAGTGTTGCTGAGAGCAAGCGTGAGGAGTTCCGCAATCTCAAGTAAGGAAGCATGTCCGTGTACCAATACAACATCTAGTTTCAGAAACTTACTCGCTTCGCAAGTGTAACACCCCGGATATGACTTTCCCAATATGTATTCCAACCCTTGCCATTTCCGGCGTTAAGTTATTTTATTTTCTCGGGTTCGGGTCTTTGTCTCCGTGTGTTTTTATCATTGTCATGCATCTCATATCATGTCATCATGTGCATTGCATTTGCATACATGTTCATCTCATGCATTTGAGCATTTTCCCCGTTGTCCGTTTTGTATTCCGGCGCTTCGTTCTCCTCCGGTGGTCATTTCTAGCCTTCTTTCGTGTGTGGGGATTAAACATTTCCGGATTGGACCGAGACTTGCCAAGCGGCCTTGGTTTACTACCGGTAGACCGCCTGTCAAGGTTCGTACCATTTGGACTTCGTTTGATACCCCAACGGTTAACCGAGGGACCGAAAAGGCCTCGTGTGTGTTGCAGCCCAACATCCCTCCAATTTGGCCCAAAACCCACCAAAACCCTCTCCATCATCTAGAGCGTTCGATCACGATCGCGTGGCCGAAAACCGCACCTCATTTGGACTCTCCTAGCTCCCTCTATTCCTATATATACCTCCCCCATTCCAAATCCGGATCTCCCCCGTCCAAACCCTAAAAAAAAATCTGTCTCCGCCGCCATCGGACACGTCCGGACGAAGCCGGACGCATCTGCCCGCCGCCGCCGACCTACCAGCAGCTGCCACGTGTCCCCGAGGGGACCGCTTCGCCGCCCGCAGCCGCCGGCCCGCGAGGGCCCGAGGCCGGCCCTCTCCTCCGTCCCGACCGGGCCCGAGCACCCCCCTCGCCCGCGTCGCGTCTTCTCCGCGGCCGAGCCGCCTCACCCGGCCGGCGCCACTGCCCACCATTGCCGGCCGCCGCCGGATCCACTACTCCAGCGCCCGACGCCGTCCGAGCCCGCCGTGCCCCAGCGCCCCTCGCCACCGGCCGCTCCGCCGCCAAGCCGCCTCCTCCACGCCGGCGAACCGCCCCTGTAACATCCCAAAATTCTAAATTTTGGAATGTTATAAACAAATAGATAGATTTGATTGATTGTTTGATTGATTGCGTGAAATTGAGTGAAATTCGAATTCTTTTGAAAGTTAAATGAGAGGGAATAAAAGGACTTTCCCAAACTTTCATATTTGCTTTCTGATCTCTATGAATTCAAATGCTTTTCAAACACTAAACCCCGGAGAGAAGATGACATGACTTCTTCCATTTATTTAAATGACAAGGGGTGTTGAAAATATTTGAATTTCATTTGAAAATATTTCCAATTCAGAAACTTTAAGCAACTCAATGATTTTCACGAGAGAAGATAAAATGACTTCTTCAAATTATGAAATATGAGTTGCGAGTTTCAAAGAATTAAATTCAAAGTTCTTTGAATTTATTTTATTTTCAATTTGGAATATTAGATCATCATGCATATCTTATTTTCTTGCTTTTTGGTCGATCCTAGAAATTTCACGCAGCTCAAGGACCTTCGGATAGAGTTGGAGATTTCGTTATTTTCTTATTTGAGAGTTTTCTCAAATTGGAAAAGAGGATCATTTGATTTATTTATTTCATCTTCAATTATTTTTCCGTTATCAAAAAAATATGAGAGAGGGAATAATATGACTTTTCCAAACATAGGAAAAATGAAGATTTAATAAATAGATCAAATTTCGTTTTCCGGTGTTTGTTTGCGTTTTATTTGGATAGGGAAAAAATGCGCGTTTTTGAAAATTTTATTTTAGGCCCGGAGAAAAGTTCATTTTGTTCGGCTCATTTTTAGGAGTCGGGGAAAATTTACTTTATTAGTTTTGGAGTCCGATAGATTTTGTTTTTCTGTGTTTTTCCGAGCGCGGAACCGTTTAAAAAAAACCTCAGCGCCTTGGGCCAAAGGCCCAAGCCGCCGGCAGGCCAAGGCCAAGGCCGAGGCCATTGCCGCGCCGCGCGCGTGCCCAGGCTCCAGGAGCCGCCGCCTTTGTCTTTGGAAGTCCTAGTAGGACTTTTGTCCTACTTCCGTTTATTCCGTTTCTTTTTCTAGATCTTTCCTACTCTTATTCTTATTTCTTGTCCCCTACCCCAAGTCTCCTCACCCCTCCCCAATATAAATACCCCACATCCCCCTCTAAATCATCAAACCCAAAAGCCCCAAGCCGCCACCGCGCCTCTCACCCTGCGTCGCACCTTGCCGCGCCGCCGCCGCCCTGCGTCACCGCCGCCGCCGCACCTTGCCGCGCCGCCGCCCGCACCTTGCCGCGCCGCCGCCGCCCTGCGTCACCGCCGCCGTCGCACCTTGCCGCGCCGCCGCCGCCCTGCGTCACCGCCGCCGCCGCTTTGTGCACCGCCGCCGCCGCCCAACGCCGCCGTCACCGCCGTTCGCCGGAGGTACCGCGCCGCGTCTCTTCTTTCCCTCGGTTCGGTTTTTCTTATAAACCGTTCCGATTCTTTTCTTCTCTACCGATTCGTTTTCTTTCCGATTTTTCGCTAAACCGTTCCGGTGTTCTAGATCGGTTTTTCGTTTCGATCTCTTTTCCGAAAACCCTAGATTGGTTTTCGTTCTTCTTTCGGACCGTTCGTCTCAACGAACGTGATCACCGATTATTTCCTGGTTAACGACGCCTGTTCGTATAACCGTTCTTCTTTTTCTTCTCGTCGGATTTATTCCGCGATCGCGATCTCAGATCCGATCTTCGTTCTAGTTTATCTTCTCGCTCGTTTATCGGAATCAGGTGATTCAAGCGCCTGGAGTTTCATCTCGAAACCGCCATTCCGTCTAATCAACTTGAACAAGCTTTTTCTACAGTAAAATTTGACCTAGTTTCAACTTGCTAGAACCGAGTTGTTTTCTTCCGCCGTTTGTTTTTCGTCGTTTGTTTGGTTCTTTCCTTCTTTGCAACCGGAGTTCTTAAGTTGAACTATCTGGTTCGTTCTCTCGTTCGAGTTTTACTTGTGCATTAGATGAGTACTTATTGTGTGGTTACTATTGTTTGCTTACGATAGATTGACCGGAGTGTGACGAGTAGATCTATCAAGAGTTTTAAGTGCGAATCATCTTCATCTACATTGCAGGCAAGTTCACACTTTGATCATACCTTTTCTACAACCCAGTTTTATTGCATTAGATCAATCCTCACACATTGCATGATTAGGATCTAATTAAATTGTGGGATGGGAAGTAGATGAGGTAGTACCTATTACCTGTATTATTATCAAACCTTTGGGAGTTACTTCTATGTTTGCTTATTATGCCATGCTATGCTAGTAGACGTGGATTGGGTGAGTGATATCCATGACAGATGTGAGATGATAATTTTAATGGTTTATTTAAGGTGGCAACTTAAACACACATCTGGGTGGATTGAGGCACCTGATGTCTATCAGGACTTGCCTGTTTTTTTTTTGGACCGCCACCCAGGCTCAAAGGGATCATAAGATCTTTCATGCTAGAAACTTCCGTGTGCAGCCACATGCTACTATGGGCTCTGGCATAGTTGACTAAGTTGTGCGAACTCTTACGGGGTGGACTAGCAGATGTAGGGGATGTAGGTGTACCGGTCTACCCCACAAGTAAGGTGCTAGTGCTTCTGAAAGACTATGTCTCGGTCATCCGTTTCTCAAACACCGTGTAGTGCGAGAAAACAAACGGAGGCGATCGAGTCATGTGGGGAAAAGTGCGCAAACCTCTGCAGAGTTTACAAACTAATCATGATTAGCCGTGTCCCCGGTTATGGACAACTTGAGTATCTAGTACTTGAATATCATTGTGAATCTCATCATGTTACTTCTAATTAATGTTGTTGGGTTTTAATTATTTTTAGTTGGGATTGAGAATGCTGTCAACCATTCTCAATGTTTCACAACCACCCTGATAGTAATTAATCTTATTCCTTTGCAGTAGGGAAAAATTGGCTTTACGCAAAAACCTTATAACCATAGAGCTTTTCCACCAGCCAAATATGCATGTAGTGATAGTCATTGTTCATCATTCTCTATGGTGTGAATTTGCCAGTACATTCAATGTACTGACCCATTTTCGGGCTGCAACGTCTTATGTTGCAGGTTTCTTACGACGAGTAAGTGATACGTTAGGGTTACGATTTCTACACTCAATTTTGCCGTTGGTGTTGATGGGAATCCACAACCTTGTTGCTTCCGCTATATCTGGATTGAGGTAATAGTATTTACGTTACTTTATACATATGATTTACCTCTGTTATAAATCCTTCGAGTACTGTGTGTGTCAGCATACTGATCCAGGGATGACACGTAAGCACAGAGACTTGACCCATTCGGGTCGGGTCGCTACAGCCCCGGCCGGCCCCTTCCATCTCCGGCGAGCTCCTTCCCCGAAGACTCCGGCGAGATACAGTACCCCGGCGAACCTCGTAATCCGCGCCATCCAGATCTGGATCTGAGATCCCGTTTGGGTTGACTTTCTCCCGAAACCCTAGTTCATATGCTCCTGTTCATCGCATCGTAACTTCGCATCCGTAACTCCGTTTTGGGCATATAGCATATCAAAATGTTCGTCTCAGAGAGCACATCATTTCATTCCATTGCATCAATTTCATTTGAGTTCATATTGATGCCCGAAATGCTGTTATAAGAGGGCTACTTGAGATAATTGTCAGATCTGCTGCTCCATTTAGATATTTGTCATTTTTGCCATGATTATTGTGTGCATGATATGCCCATGAGCTCTAAATATGTTTTTTTAAGGGTTTTTCCATCTTTCCAGAGGTGCAACCCATGTATTTTTATGATGAGTGTGGTGACTAGCACGAGCTTGCAAAGTGAGGCTCTTGGTAATGCTGATTTCAGGGACTTAGCATTTCCACTAAGTCCTTGAGCTGTTTATCTCATGATGCCATATGTTCATGTTGTTTCCTAGTGATCCGTGCCTCTTTTGAGGATGATCAGTAAGGATGTTTTGTTAATCTTGTAGTGCTCTATCCATCCGTGTCTTTGTTTGCAATTATGGAGCACCCTAGCTTGAGTCAATCGAGCTCTACTTTTGCTACTTTGTGAATATGGGCAGATTGTCTACTTGTTAGCGATTTTGCCGATGATGGTGTAGTTGATCCGTGCATGCTATGCTATTGTTCTTACCATGTCTAGCTTGCATTTTGTGTATTCTTGATGGGTGTATGCTTAGGTTGTCATGACTTGCTCTGTAGTGAGTGCATCGAGCTCGTAAACATGCCTACTTGATATCTGTTTCAGCATGCTCCAGTTTTTCACTAAGTCTGAGAACTGATTATGTTTTTGCCATGTTCACATGCTTGCAATTGTATTTTCTGATCCCTTTTGGCTCAAGGTCACTAAGGGACTTTTGTTAACCTCTTTGAGTAGCTCCATTCCATGCTTTACTTTGCCATGTTCAGGTCCTGTAGCATGTAGTTTTGTTGCTCCAAAGAGTGCTATCTGATCTGATATTCCACACAAGTGTTAATTTCACTAAGTCTGAAATCTGTTTGCCATATGCATTTTTGCCATGTTTGTTTGAACCTGTTAATGGATGATTTGGCCGTAGCTCAGTGCTAGACTTTTGTTAAGCATCTTGAATGCATCCCTGCCATATATTTTTATGCCATGTTTGAGTGCTGTAGCTTGTTCATCTTGTTGCATTTAGATGGCTACTTGCTGTAAATCGCAGAACGTGGTCATATTTGAATCGCTTGCCATTTCCAAACCGTAACTCCGATTCTGGCATTCTTTATATCGTTTTCAAGCGATTTCATCTCATCTTTCCAGTGGAACACTTGGATTCCCAAGTTGAGGCCAGGGTCATGCGTTACCTGTCACATCTTGCATATGCATCCCGCATCGCATCCCGCATAGCATACCATCTTTGCATCATATTGTTTGAGCTTTGCACGTGGTTGGTTGTATTCCGTTTGCTTGTTTGTCTTGTTTGGGTAGAGCTAGGAGACGAGTTCGCTAACGAGGAGCCCGTTGATTTTGCTTTCGAGGATCCACTCAACTCTGACCACTTTGCAGGCAAGATGATCATACCCTCGAAATCACTACTATCTTTGCTATGCTAGATTGCTCGCTCTTTTGCTATGCCAATGCTACGATGCCTACCACTTGCTTTCAAGCCTCCCAAATTTCCATGTCAAACCTCTAACCCACCATGTCCTAGCAAACCGTTGATTGGCTATGTTACCGCTTTGCTCAGCCCCTCTTATAGCATTGCTAGTTGCAGGTGAAGATTGAAGGCCGTTTGTTGTTGGAACATTTATTTACTTGTTGGGATATGATTATATTGCCATGTTATCTTAATGCATCTATATACTTGGTGAAGGGTGGAAGGCTCGGCCTCTCGCCTAGTGTTTTGTTCCACTCTTGCCGCCCTAGTTTCCGTCATATCAGTGTTATGTTCCCGGATTTTGCGTTCCTTACGCGGTTGGGTTATAATGGGAACCCCTTGATAGTTCGCCTTGATTAAAGCTTTTCCAGCAATGCCCAACCTTGGTTTTACCATTTGCCACCTATCCTCTTTTTCCCTTGGGTTTCCGGAGCCCGAGGGTCATCTTATTTTAGCCCCCCGGGCCAGTGCTCCTCTGAGTGTTGGTCCAACCAAGCGATGTCCGGGGCTACCAGGGGCAACTTTAGGCTGGCCTACCCGACGTCTGGCTCATCTGAGTGTGCCCTGAGAACGAGTTATGTGCAGCTCCTATCGGGATTTGTCGGCACATTCGGGCGGTGTTGCTGGTCTTGTTTTAACCTGTCGAAGTGTCTTGAAGAACCGAGATACCGAGTCTGATCGGAACGTCTCGGGAGGAGGTCTATTCCTTTGTTGACCGTGAGAGCTTGTCATGGGCTAAGTTGGGACTCCCTTGCAGGGATTTGAACTTTCGAAAGCCGTGCCTGCGGTTATGGGCAGATGGGAATTTGTTAATGTCCGGTTGTAGATAACTTGAACCTTAACTTAATTAAAATGAATCGACCGTGTGAGTTACCGTGATGGCCTCTTCTCGGTGGAGTCCGGGAGGTGGACACGGTGTTGGAGTAATGCTTGCGCAGGTTGCTCTCTAGTTTCTCACTCGCGCCTTGCCTCCTCTTCTCGCTCTCTTTTGCGAACAGGATAGCCACCATATTTGCTAGTCGCTTGCTGCAGCTCCACATATTTACCTTGCCTTACCTATAAGCTTAAATAGTCTTGATCGCGAGGGTGCGAGATTGCTGAGTCCCTGTGGCTCACAGATTATTATTACCCTAGATGCAGGGCCTGATGTTTCCGCTCCAGATAACGCGCTCGAGCTCAAGTGGGAGTTCGACGAGGACTCTCAACGATACTATGTTTCCTTCCCTGAGGATCAGTGGTGGTGCCCTGTTGGGGGTGATCGGGACCGTGTCGCATGTTGGGTTATCTTTTATTTTGGCGCCGTAGTCGGTCCATGAGTGTTTGGATGATGTAATGCTATTTTATGTACTTGATTGACGTGGCGAGTGTAAGCCAACTATGTTATCTCCCCTTTTATTATCTATATTACATGGGATGTTGTGATGATTGCCTAACTTGCGATATATGCCCTCAATGCGATTATGCCTCTAAGTCGTGCCTCGACACGTGGGAGATATAGTCGCATCGAGGGTGTTACAGCAAGGCAGGATGTTGCTGATGAAAAGAGCATGATCTATCACTTCATAGGTGGCCTCAAAGAAGATCTGCAGTTACCTCTCGTTCTTGTTGAGCCGACTAAGTTCGATCAATCCTATAACATGGCCCTCAAGCAAGAAGGTGCTCAGCTCAAGTGTGAGGCCTCAAAGAAGAGAATCAGGGACGCAATTTAGTCTTCTTCTTCTTCCTCACAAGTGGCAGCTAAGCAACAGAAGTTCTGGCTTCCTCCTCCACCGTTTTGTTAGCCCTACCAGCAGAAGAACAAAGGTGGCCATCGATCTTCCCACCCACCCAACCCAGGCTATCAGAACAAGTCTCAGACTCAAGCTCTAAGGTCAAGTGCTCCTTATCATCGTCCGCTCTCAGAGGTGACTTGCAACAAGTGTCAACAGAAAGGTCAGTATGCAAACAAGTGCTTCAACCAAATGCGCCTTCCGCCTCCTCCTCCTCTTCCTCCTGTGAGGTCTTCAAGCAATGCAGTTGTCAAGCATAATCCCAAGTCTGCAAGAGTGAACTTGATGAATTCAGTTCAAGCAGAGGATTCTTCAGAAGTGATCATGGGTAATCTCCAACTTAATGATATTCCTGCAAAAGTTTTATTCGATACTGGTGCATCACATAGTTTCATCTCAAGACCTTTTGCATCAAAGCATGAGTTGGTTTTCCAAGAGTTGCCTAGACCGTTATTAGTTGTCTCTCCGGGTAAATTCATGAACGCAAGTTCCATGGTTCGGGATGTTTCTATCAAGATGGGCAACTATACATTTCTGTCTTCTCCAATTGTTCTTGGTGACTCAGATATTGATCTAATTCTCGGCATGGACTAGCTTTCTAAGCACAAGGCTCGGCTTGATTGTGCTACCAGGGAGATTCAATTGACACACCCTTTCTGAGGATGTGATCATCTATGTTGCTCGAGATGAAACCATTCGACTATTTTCTCTCAATGAAAAGGGCTAGTTAGATGCAATTTCTCAGATTCCAGGCATTTGTGAGTACTAAGACATCTTTCCAGAAGAGCTTCTGGGAATGCCTCCTCACTGGCCAGTTGAATTCGTTATCGATCTTGAGCCTGGTACGGAACCCATTTGCAAGCGTCCATACAAGCTTGGACTAGAGGAGTTGAAGGAATTGAAGAAACACATTGATGAACAAGAGCGTCTGGGTTTGATCAAACCGAGTTCATCACCGTGGGGTTGTGGTGTTCTTTTTGTCTAGAAGAAGGATGGCACGGACCGACTTTGTGTTGACTACCGTCCATTGTCATTGCGGATGCTTTGAGCAGGAAGGCTTACTGCAACAGCTTAATTCTCAAGCCATTCCAACCGGATCTTTGTGAAGTCTTCCGCAAACTCAATCTCCAAGTTGTTCCTCAAGGTTTTCTTGCCAACCTTCAAGTCACTCCGACTTGAAGATCAAAATCATGAGGCACAACTCCTTGATACCATGGTGAAGAAGGTGAAACGCGGTATTGCCAAGGGCTTATCCAAATACAAGTGCTATCGCATTGATGACAAAGACACGTTACTCTTCGAGGACATGATTGTGGTTCCTAAAGGTGATCTACGGAAGGTCATAATGAATGAAGCGCACAATTCCCTTTTGTCCATTCATCCTGGAAGTTCGAAGATGTACCATGACCTCAAGCAGTCTTATTGGTGGACTCGAATGAAGCGAGAGATTGCTCAATTCGTGAATGAATGTGATGTCTGCCGAAGGGTGAAAGCAGAACACCAACGACCAGCTGGTCTCCTCCAACCTCTTGCTATTCCAGAATGGAAGTTTGATCATATCAAAATGGACTTCGTGGCTGGATTTCCTAAGTCCAAGCGTGGGAATGACGCTATCTTCGTTGTCATTGACAAACTTACAAAAGTGGCTCATTTTCTTCCAATCAAAGTATCTATCACGGCAGCTCAGTTGGTAGAGCTATACACCTCCAGAATTGTCTCCTTGCACGGTATTCCGCAATTGATCTCTTCAGACCGCGGAAGCATTTTCACTTCTAAGTTCTGGGACTCCTTCTAGAAGGCCATGGGCATCGACATTCTCTTTAGCACAGCTTTCCATCCTCAAACAAGAGGGCAAGTCGAGCAAATCAATCAAATCCTCGAAGACATGCTCAGGGCTTGTTTCATCTCTTTCGGTATGAAGTGGGAAGATTGTCTTACATATGTCGAGTTCTCCTACAACAACAACTTCCAAGAAAGTTCGGGCAAGGCCCCATTCAAAATTCTTTATGGCAAAAAGTGTCGTACTCCTCTCAATTGGTCAGAGACTGGTGAACGCCAACTTCTTGGCAACGACTTAATCACAGAAGCTGAAGAAATGTGTAAAGTCATCCGTGAAAATCTCAAAGACGCACAATCCTGCCAGAAGAGTTACTATGATAGCAAGCACCGTGACTTGGCTTTCGAGATTGGAGACCATGTCTACCTCTGCGTCTCTCCAATGAAAGGCACTCGTCGCTTCGGTATCAAAGCGAAGCTTGCCCCAAGATACGTGGGTCCTTTCAAGATCATTGGCAAAAGAAGTGACCTCGCCTATCAACTTGTGCTTCCGTCCAACTTCGCAAATGTGCAAGATGTGTTTCACGTGTCACAGCTTTGCAAGTGCTTCAAGACCCCCGAGTGCACTATCAACTTCGAAGAGATTGATCTCTAAGAAGATTTGTCTTATCATGAGATTCCCGTTGCTATTCTTGAAGAAACGGAGCGCAAGACTCGCAACAAGGTAATCAATTTCCTGAAAGTGAAGTGGTCACACCATTCCAACCGAGAAGCCACCTGGGAGCGCGAGTATCACCTCCGTTCCGAATATCTGGAGTTCTTTCAGTCCTAGATCACGGGACGAGATCCTCTTGTAGTGGTGGAGTGTTGTAACACCCGGGATGTAACTTTCCATATTTGTAACTCTGAGTCTTTCCATTTCTGGCTGTGTGTTATGATATTTCCTTCCTGTTTGGGGTGGTGTCTTTGTTTTGCATTTTGTTCTTGTCATGCATTTCATATCATGCCATCATGTGCATCTCATTTGCATTCATGTTCGTCTCATGCATCTGGTCTTTTTCCCCGTTGTCCGTTTCGCAATCTGGCGCTCCCACATGCACCCGTTGCACCCCTCTAATCTCATTTCATGAGCAGGATAAAAACGTTCTCGGAATGGATCGAGATTTGTCAAGTGGCCTTGGTACATCATCGGTAGGCCGCCTGTCAAATTTCGTTCCATTTGGAGGTCGTTTGATGCCCCAATGGCTAACCGGGTAACCGCAAAGCCCTTCTCTTGTTGCAGCCCAACACCTCTCCAAAACAGCCCACTAGCCTAGCTAAAGACCCTCCATGCTCTCTGTCGTTGGATCACGATCGTGTGGGCGAAAACCGCACCACATTTGGACACTCCTAGCTCCCTTACCTATATATATGCCCCCCCCGAAATTCTCGCAGATGAAACCCTAAAATCGCTCCCTTGCGCCGTTGGACACGTCCGACCCTTGCTGAACGAAATCCACCGCGCCCGCAGCCTCTCTCCGCACGCCACGTGGCCCGTCTCCACCGCACGCCGCCGCCGGCCCGCTCAGCCCAAGTGGGGCCCCCGCGAGCCCATCCGCCGCTGCCGCCCGGGTCGCATATCCGCCACCCGTCTCCGCAACGACAGCCGCCGCCAACCACCACCGCGCCGACCTTCGCCGCCTTGTGCCGCCACCACCGTGCTGTTTCGCGCCGCGGTCCGCCATCGCCGCCCCGAGTCTTCCCCAGCGCCGCCCCGTGCCGTCGTTCCCATCCCCGCCGAGCACCTCTCCGGCGACCACCGCGCTCCAGCGAGCTTCTCCGACCTCCGGCCACCCTTTCCTCCACTCTTTCGGCGATTTCTTCTGGTGTTCCTCGACATCCGTGCAAACTCTAGATCTGGAAAAGGCTACTCTCTTTTTCCTAAGTCCCTGGAATCCAATATTTTCATGCCTTGCTCAACATACTATATCTCCGTGCTCGGTGCTCCGATTCATGCATATGATATATGAAAATGTTCATCTCGTGTTTCTCTTCATGTTAGTGGCATTTGCATGCATGTTACTATTCATTTTGATACCATTATCATCGTTGCAAAAGTGCTATATGACATTGTCTGCTGGAATTTAACAGAACATGAGGATTTGTCATTTTTGTTGCATTTTGTGTGTGCATCCTATGAGCATGATGTCTACAAGTTTTATGATCTCCATCATGCCATATTTACAGGGGTGCAAGTATTGTATTTTCGTCGCATTTTGCTAAGTCCTTTTCCTATTACATTTTGATGCCATGTAAACTTGTTGCTACCATGAGATCCATGCACATTTTGAGGTAGTTCAGTAAGAGTGTTTTGAATATGTGATATTGCTCTATGCATTAATGCCTCTGGTTGTAATTATGGAGTAGTGTATCATGTCATTACCATGCTCTACTTTTGCTAAATATTGTTCCTGGTAGATTGTTAACATGATGATCAGTTTTTCCATGTGTGTTGCTAGTGATACATGTACCCTATGAACTCGATCTTGCCATGTTTAGCTAAACATATATGCCTACTTCATGTTGGTTACCTTGTTATGCCATGAAATGCTTTGTGGTGAGTGGTATGAGCTTGCAAAGTTGCTATCATGAATCAATTTATGCCATGTCATGTTTTTCTACTAAGTCTGAAACTGTACATATAACTTGCCATGTTTGCATGGGTTCCACATCATTTTCCATGCATCTTTGGTTAAATATAAGTAAGAGAGTTGTGTTCTATGTCTTTAGTACTAGCATTCCATGCCTTTTTTTGCCATGATATGTTCCTGTAGCATGTTGTTTGCTAGCTCTAAACATTGCTATATGATGCTGTTTTGTCACGCTTAGTATTTTTTCTAAGTCTATGAAGCTGATATCATTTGCATTTTTGCCATGCTATTTTGAGCTTGTTCTAGTGAAAACTAACAGTAGCTTACTATTCATGATTTGTAGAGCTTCATGTGTACTTTAATGCCATATGCTTTGTTGCTATGTTAGAGTGTTGTAGCATAGTTTCTTGTTGCAATCTAGGTGCCATGATGCTGTTAATCGCAGATTTGTGTCATTCTTGTTTTGCTTGTCATTTACAAACCGTGCATCCGTTTTCGATGATCCTTATATCGATTTCGACCGAAATCACCTCATCTTTCCAGCGGCATACTTGTTTTGACAAGTTGATGCCTTGATCATCCTTTCCCTTCTGGAGTACCCATAGGCATTGCAGATCACATCTTGCATTCCATGCCATGTATTGCATCATGTTGCTTGTGCATTGCACCGTGATTCATTGTTGTTCTGTTGCTTGTGTTCTTGCTTCGGGTAGAGCCAGGAGACGAGTTCGTGAACTAGGAACCTGTTGAGTATGCTAACGAGGATCAAGCTTTCGACAACTTTGAGAACATTGTAGGCAAGATGACCACTACCCTCGATATCACTTCTATCTTTGCTTGCTAGTTGTTCGTTCTATCGCTATGTCACGCTACCTACCACTTGTTTATCATGCCTCCCATATTTCCATGATAAGCCTATAACCCACCTTCCTAGGAAACCATTGTTTGGCTATGTTACCGCTTTGCTCAGCCCCTCTTATAGCGTTGCTAGTTGCAAGTGCCTTGCAGGTTGTTCCATGTTGGAACATGTATATGTTGGGATATCACATTATCTCTTATTTTAATTAATGCATCTATATACTTAGTAAAGGGTGGAAGGCTCGGCCTTATGCCTGGTGTTTTGTTCCACTCTTGTCGCCTTAGTTTCCCTCATACCGGTGTTATGTTCCTTGATTTTGCGTTCCTTATGCGGTTGGGGTTATGGGCCCCCCTTGAAAGTTCGCCTTGAATAAAACTCCTCTAGAAAAGCCCAACCTTGGTTTTACATTTGCCAACCTAAGCCTTTTCCCTTGGGTTCTGCAGACCCGAGGGTCATCTTTATTTTACACCCCCGGGCCAGTGCTCATCTGAGTGTTGGTCCAACCTGGGCGATGCCCGACGCCCCCTGGGCAACCAGGGTCTATGCCAACCCAATGTCTGGCCCATCCGGTGTGCCCTGAGAACGAGATATGTGCAGCTCCTATCGGGATTTGTCGGCACATTCGAGCAGTCTTGCTGGTCTTGTTTTACCATTGTCGAAATGTCTTGTAATCGGGATTCCGAGACTGATCGGGTCTTTCCGGGAGAAGGAATATCCTTTGTTGATTGTTAGAGCTTGTAATGGGCTAAGTTGGGACACCCCTGCAGGATATAAACTTTCGAGAGCCATGCCCGCGGTCATGTGGCAGATGGTAATTTGTTAATATCCGGTTATAGAGAACTTGACACTTGACTTAATTAAAATGAATCAACCGCGTGTGTAGCCGTGATGGTCTCTTTTCGGCGAGGTCAGGGAAGTGAACATGGTTTGGGTTATGTTTGAACGTATGTAGTTTCAGGATCACTTCTTGATCATTCCTAGCTTCACGACCGTTGCGTAGCTTCTCATCTTACTCTTATTTGCGTATGTTAGCCACCATATTTGCTTAGCGCTTGCTACAGCTCCACCTCATTACCCTATCCTACACATAAGCTTAAATAGTCTTGAGGGTGTGAGATTGCTGAGTCCTCGTGACTCACGGATACTTCCAAAACAGTTGCAGGTGCCGATGATTCCAGTGCAGGTGATGCTACCGAACTTAAGTGGGAGTTTGATACGTCCATTTTGCATCATGCTTTTATATCGATATTTATTGCATTATGGGCTGTTATTACACATTATGTCATAATAATTATGCCTTCTCTCTCTTATTTTACAAGGTTTACATGAAGAGGGAGAATGCCGGCAGCTGGAATTCTGGGATGGAAAAGGGGCAAATATTACAGACCTATTCTGCATAACTCCAAAAGTCCTGAAACTCCACGAAAGTCAGTTTTGGAATATATAAAAAATATTGGGCGAAGAAAGCACCAGAGGGGGCCACCCACCGTTCACAAGGGTGGGGGCACGCCCTACCCCCTGGGCCCCCCTGCCTGGTGGGCCCCCTGGCAGGCCTCCGGTGCCCATCTTTTGCTATATGGAGTCTTTTGCCCTGGAAAAAATAAGCAGGAAGCTTTAGCGATGAAGCACCGCCGTCTCGAGGCGGAACCTTGGCGGAACCAATCTAGGGCTCCGGCGGAGCTGTTCTGCCGGGGAAACATCCCTCCGGGAGGGGGAAATCATCACCATCGTCATCACCATCGATCCTCTCATCGGGAGGGGGTCAATCTCCATCAACATCTTCACCAACACCATCTCATCTCAAACCCTAGTTCATCTCTTGTATCCGATCTTTGTCTCAAAACCTCAGATTGGTACCTGTGGGTTGCTAGTAGTGTTGATTACTCCTTGTAGTTGGTGCTAGTTGGTTTATTCGGTGGAAGATCATATGTTCAGATCCTTCATGCATATTAATACCCCTCTGATTATGAACATGAATATGATTTTTGAGTAGTTACGTTTGTTCTGAGGACATGGGAGAAGTCTTGCTATAAGTAGCCATGTGAATTTGGTATTCGTTCGATATTTTGATGAGATGTATGTTGTCTCTCCTCTAGTGGTGTCATGTGAATGTCGACTACATGACACTTCACCATTGTTTTGGCCTAGGGGAAGGCATTGGGAAGTAATAAGTAGATGATGGGTAGCTAGAGTGACAGAAGGTTAAACCCTAGTTTATGCGTTGCTTCATAAGGGGCTGATTTGGATCCACATGTTTCATGTTATGGTTAGGTTCACCTTAATACTTCTTTTGTAGTTGCGGATGCTTGCAAGAGGGGTTAATCATAAGTGGGATTGTCCAAGGAAGGGAAGTACCCAAGCACCGGTCCACCCACTTAACAAATTATCAAAGTAACGAACGCGAATCATATGAGCATGATGAAAACTAGCTTGACGATAATTCCCATGTGTCCTTGGGAGCGATTTCCTTTATATAAGAGTTTTTCCAGGCTTGTCCTTTGCTACAAAAAGGATTGGGCCACCTTTCTGCACCTTGTTTAATTTTGTTATTTGTTACTCGTTAGAAATTTCCTTATCACAAAACTATCTGTTACCGATAATTTCAGTGCTTGCAGAGAATACCTTACTGAAAACTGCTTGTCATTTCCTTCTGCTCCTCGTTCGGTTTGACACTCTTACTTATCGAAAGGACTATGATAGATCCCCTATACTTGTGGGTCATCAAGACTCTTTTCTAGTGCTGTTGCCGGGGAGTGAAGCGCCTTTGGTAAGGAAAAATTTATACAGTGTGCTGAAATTTATTGTCACTTGTTACTATGGAAAGTAATCCTTTGAGGGGCTTGTTCGGCGTATCTTCACCCCGACAAGTTGAGCAAAGAGTTGCTCCTCAACCAACTGAAAATATTTACTTTGAAAGTCCTTCGGGTATGATAGAGAAACTGCTAGCTAATCCTTTTACAGGAGATGGAACATTACATCCCGATTTGCACCCTAATATATGTGGATGAAGTTTGAGGATTATTTAAGCTTGCAGGTATGCCCGAGGATGTTATCAAGAAGAAGGTCTTCCCGTTATCTTTGAAGGGAAAGGCATTGCCATGGTTTAGGCTATGCGATGATATTGGATGAAGGAACTACAACCGATTGAAATTGGAATTTCATTAGAAGTTTTATCCTATGCATCTGGTTCATCGTGATCGTAATTATATATATAATTTTTGGCCTCGCGAAGGAGAAAGTATCGCTCAATCTTGGGGGAGGCTTAAGTCAATGTTATATTCATGCCCCAATCATGAACTCTCAAGAGAAATTATTATTCAAAAAATATATGCTCGGCTTTCTCTCAATAATCGCTCCATGCTCGATACTTCTTGTACTGATTCTTTTATGATGAAGACTATTGAATTCAGATGGGATTTATTGGAAAGAATTAAACGCAACTCTGAAGATTGGGAACTCGACGAAGGTAAGGAGTTAGGTATAACACCTAAGTTTGATTGTGTTAAATCTTTTATGGATACCGATGCTTTTCATGAATTTAGCACTAAATATGGACTTGACTCTGAGATAGTAGCTTCTTTCTGTGAATCATTTGCTACTCATGTTGATCTCCCTAAGGACAAGTGGCTTAAATATCATCCTCCCATTGAAGTAAAAGTAGTTGAACCTATTAAAGTTGACGAAAAGACTATCACTTATAAAGTTGATCCTATTGTTCCTACCACTTATATTGAGAAACCACCTTTCCCTGCTAGAATAAAGGATCATGCTAAAGCTTCAACTGTGGTTCATAAGAGTAATACTAGAACACCTACACCCCCTGAGCAAATTAAAGTTGAACCTAGTATTGCTATGGTTAAAGATCTCTTGGTCAATAATATTGATGGGCATGTTATTTACTTCTATGATGAAGCTGCTAGAATTGCTAGACCCGATACTAAAAAAAACATAGACATGTTGTAGGCATGCCTGTTATTTCTGTTAAAATAGGAGATCATTATTATCATGGCTTATGTGATATGGGTGCTAGTGCGAGTGCAATACCTCATTCTTTATATAAAGAAATTATGCATGATATTGCACCCACTGAGATAGAAGATATTGATGTTACTATTAAGCTTGCCAATAGAGATACTATTCACCAGTTGGGATTGTTAGAGATGTTGAAGTCTTGTGTGGGAAAGTTAAATATCCTACTTATTTTCTTGTTCTTGGTTCCCCACAAGATGACTTTTGCCCCATTATATTTGGTAGACCCTTCTTGAATACTGTTAATGCTAAGATAGACTGCAAAAAGGATGTTGTTACTATTGGTTTAGGGGATATGTCTCATGATTTTAATTTTGCTACATTTCGTAGACAACCCCATGACAAAGAATTGCCTAGTAAAGATGAAATTATTGGTCTTGCTTCTATTGTATGAAATGCAATCGCCATGTAATTGCTTTACTTTATCACTAAGCGGTAGCGATAGTCGTAGAGGCAATAGTTGGTGAGACGACAACGATGCTATGATCAAGGTGTCAAGCCGGTGAAGATGGAGATCATGACGGTGCTTTGGAGATGGAGATCAAATGCTGTAACACCCCGGATGTAACTTTCCATATTTGTAACTCTGACTCTTGCCATTTCCAGCTATGTGTTATGATATTTCCTTCGTGTTTGGTGTGGTGTATTCATTTTGCATTTTGTTCTTGTCAAGCATTTCATATCATGCCATCATGTGCATCTCATTTGCATTCATGTTCATCTCATGCATGCGGTCTTTTTTCCTGTTGTCTGTTTAACAATCTGGCACTCCCACATGCACCCATTCCACCCCTCAAATCTCGTTTCGTGAGCGGGAGAAAAATGTTCTCAGAATGGGTCGAGATTTGTCCAGTGGCCTTGGTACATCACCGGTAGGCCGCCTGTCAAATTTCATTCTATTTGGAGGTCGTTTGATGCCCCAACGGTTAACCGGGTAACCGCAAAGCCCCTCTCTTGTTGCAGCCCAACACCCCTCCAAAACAGCTCACTAGCCCAGCTAAACCCCCTCCATGCTCTCCATCGTTGGATCATGATTGTGTGTGCGAAAACCGCACCTCATTTGGACACTCCTAGCTCCCCCTACCAATATATATGGGTCTCCCCCCGAAATTCTCGCAGATGAAACCCTAAAATTGCTCCCTTGCGTCGTCGGACAAGTCCGACCCTCGCCAGACGAAACCCGCCGCCGCCCGCAGCCTCTCTCCACGCGCCATGTGGCCCATCTCCACCACACGCAGCCGCCGGCCCGCTCGGCCCAGGCGGGCCCCTCGCAAGCCCATCCACCGCCGTCGCCCGGGTCGCGCATCCGCCGCCCGTCTCAACCCGTCTCCGCCATGACAGCCGCCGCCGACCACCACCACGCCTCCCTTCGCCGCCTTGCGCCGCCACCACCGCACCGTCCCGCGCCGCGATTCACCGTCGCCGCCGCCCTGAGTCTTCCCCGGCGCCGCCCCACGCCGTCGTCCCCGTCTCCGCCGACGTCCTCTCCGGCGACCACCACGCTCCGGCGAGCTTCTTCGACCTCCGGCCGCCCTATGCTCCACTGTTCCGGCGAGTTCTTCTGGCGTTCCTCGACATCCATGCAAAACCTAGATCTGGAAAAGGTTGCTCTCTTTTTCCTAAGTCCCTGGAATCCAATATTTTCATGCCTTGCTCAACATACCATATCTCTGTGCTCGGTGCTCCGATTCATGCATATGATATATGAAAATGTTCATCTTGTGTTGCTCTTCATGTTAGTGGCATTTGCATGCATGTTAATGTCCATTTTGATGCCACTATCATCATTGCAAAAGTGCTATATGATGTTGTCTGCTAGAATTTAACAGAACTTGAGGATTTGTCATTTTCGTTGCGTTTTGTGTGTGCATCCTATGAGTATGATGTCTACATGTTTTATGATCTCCATCATGCCATATTTACAGGGGTGCAAGTATTGTATCTTTGGGAACTATGTGGTGACTAGCACAAGCATGCAAAGTAGGCTTCATAATGCAAGTAAACTTGTTGCTACCATGAGATCCATGCACATTTTGAGGTAGTTCAGTATGTGATATTTCTCTACCCATTCATGCCTATGGTTGTAATTATGGAGTAGTGTATCATGTCATTACCGTGCTCTACTTTTGCTAAATATTGTTCCTGGCAGATTGCTAACATGATGATCAGTTTTGCCATGTGTGTTGCTAGTGATACATGTACCCTATGAACTTGCTCTTGCCATGTTTAGCTTAACACATATGCCTACTTCATGTTGGTTACCTTGTTATGCCATGAAATTCTTTGTGATGAGTGGCATGAGCTTGCAAAGTTGCTATCATGAATCTGTTTCTGCCATGTCACGTTTTTCTACTAAGTCTGAAATTGTTCATATAACTTGCCATGTTTGCATGGGTTCCACATCATTTTCCATGCATCTTTGATTAAAGATTAGTAAGAGAGTTTTGTTCTATGTCTTTAGTAATAGCATGCCATGCCTTTGTTTGACATGATATGTTCCTATAGAATGTTGTTTGCTAGCTCTAAACATTGCTATATGATGCTGTTTTGTCATGCTTAGTATTTTCTCTAAGTCTGTGAAGCTGATATCATTTGCATTTTTCCCATGCTATTTTGAGCTTGTTCTAGTGAAAACTAACAGGAGCTTACTATTCATGATTTGTAGAGCTTCATGTGTACTTTAATGCCATATGATTTGTTGCTATGTTAGAGTGTTGTAGCATAACTTCTTCTTGCAATCTAAGTGCTATGATGCTGTTAATCGCAGGTTTGTGTCATTCTTGTTTTGCTTGTCATTTACAAACCGTGAATCCGTTTCTGATGATCCTTATATCGATTTTGACCGAAATCACCTCATCTTTCCAGAGGCATACTTTTTTTGACAAGTTGATGCCTTGATCATCCTTTCCCTTCCGAAGTACCCATATGCATTGCATATCACATCTTGCATTCCATGCCATGTATTGCATCATGTTGCTTGCGCATTGCACCGTGATTCATTGTTGTTCCGTTGCTTGTGTTCTTGCTTTGGGTGGAGCCAGGAGACGAGTTCGTGAACAAGGGACCTATTGAGTATGCTAACGAGGATTAAGATTTCGACAACTTTGAGAACATTGCAGGCAAGATGACCACTACCCACGATATCACTACCATCTTTGCTTGCTAATTGTTCGTTCTATCGCTATGTCGCGCTACCTACCACTTTTTTATCATGCCTCCCATATTTCCATGACAAGCCTCTAACTCACCTTCCTAGGAAACCGTTGTTTGGCTATGTTACCGCTTTGCTCAGCCCCTCTTATAGCATTGCTAGTTGCAGGTGCCTTGCAGGTTGTTCCATGTTGTTCCATGTATATGTTGGCATATCACATTATCTCTTATTTTAATTAGTGCATCTGTATACTTGGTAAAGGGTGGAAGGCTCGGCCTTATGCCTGGTGTTTTGTTCCACTCTTGTCGCCTTAGTTTCCCTCATACCGGTGTTATGTTCCTTGATTTTGCGTTCCTTATGCGGTTGGGGTTATGGGCCCCCCTTGAAAGTTCGCCTTGAATAAAACTCCTCTAGAAAAGCCCAACCTTGGTTTTACATTTGCCAACCTAAGCCTTTTCCCTTGGGTTCTGCAGACCCGAGGGTCATCTTTATTTTACACCCCCGGGCCAGTGCTCATCTGAGTGTTGGTCCAACCTGGGCGATGCCCGACGCCCCCTGGGCAACCAGGGTCTATGCCAACCCAATGTCTGGCCCATCCGGTGTGCCCTGAGAACGAGATATGTGCAGCTCCTATCGGGATTTGTTGGCACATTCGGGCGGTCTTGCTGGTCTTGTTTTACCATTGTCGAAATGTCTTGTAACCGGGATTCCGAGACTGATCGGGTCTTTCCGGGAGAAGGAATATCCTTTGTTGATCGTGAGAGCTTGTAATGGGATAAGTTGGGACACCCTGCAGGGTATAAACTTTTGAGAGCCGTGCCCGTGGTTATGTGGCAGATGGGAATTTGTTAATATCCGGTTGTAGAGAACTTGACACTTGACTTAATTAAAATGAATCAACCGTGTGTGTAGCCATGATGGTCTCTTTTCGGCGGAGTCCGGGAAGTGAACATGGTTTGGGTTATGTTTGAACATAAGTAGTTTCAGGATCACTTCTTGATCACTCCTAGCTTCACGACCGTTGTGTAGATTCTCATCTTACTCTTATTTGTGTATGTTAGCCACCATATTTGCTTAGCACTTGCTGCAGCTCCACCTCCCTACCCATAAGCTTAAATAGTCTTGATCTCGCGGGTGTGAGATTGCTGAGTCCTCGTGACTCACGGATACTTCCAAAACAGTTGCAGGTGTCGATGATTCCATTGCAGGTGATGCTACCGAACTCAAGTGGGATTTCGACGAGGACCTGGGTCATTACTATGTGTCGTTTCCTGATGATCAGTAGTGGAGCCCAGTAGGGACGATCGGGGATCTAGCATTTGGGGTTTATCTTCCGTTTCATTTGGATTTGACCGTAGTCGGTCTATGTGTGTATTTTGGTTGATGTATGAATTATTTATGTATTGTGTGACATGGCGAGTGTAAGCCAACTCTATTTATCCCTGTCTTGTTCATTACATGGGATGTTTGTGAAGATAACCCTTCTTGCGACAAAACCACTATGCGGTTATGCCTCTTAAGTCATGCCTCGACACGTGGGAGCTATATCCGCAACTTGGGCGTTTCAAGTTGGTAATCAGAGCCATCCCCGACTTAGGAGCCCCCTACTTGATCGAATCGCTGACGTTGTTGAGTCTATAACAAAAATGTTTTGAGTCTTAGTATTATATATACCAGAGAGTAGGATTATTTTTACTCCAGAGTCCCTTTGTCGCTCTGGTGAGGCCTCCTGACGTAGATGTTTTGTCTTTCCTATCCTCAAATTTCACGATTTTTTTAGGATCACATGGGTATCTTGGAATCGTTCTGATATTCTTGTGATGAGAACATTGTTCTTGGTGCCTCCTAACATTTAGGGTTTGTGGCAGTGTCCCGGGGAGTTGAGCTCCGAGGTGTTGTCGTCACAATTTTATCGTTGCAGTTCTGGAATACCCGAGTTCGCCAACATCGAAAATCTCTTTTATGCAGTTATTGGTGAGATAACCTTGACGCCACCCAGTACTGGGGCGGGAGTTCGGAGTATTGCCATAACTCGTATAACATATGCTTTTCGAAGGTTGAGGTACACGATTTTTGAAGGTTTCTTGGTTATGTGTTGACGGATGGATACAGTTGGAGCGTAGGGCTTGTTAGTTGTGTGATATATATTGTGCCTCCCTGTATCCCCAACACCAGATTGCATAACCAGAAAGTTTCGGGAGTTTATAGGTGGGAATTCAAGTAGCTCTAGTTATTCTTCCCGTAGATATTTGGTTTGTGATTGGGTAATCCTTACCACTTATTTTTTCCAATCGTACCTTGTTGTTTCTTTCATCAACCTTATCTAAGTGGCTTCTCAACTTAATGGACGTGTGATGTTAACTTTGGAATTCATTCGTTCGATCCTTTTCGAATGTTTATTGTGAAGACTATATGCTGCAATTTCTATCCGTTGATTCAGCTTGAATATCTGTCTATCAAGATTCTAACGGATGTCACCCTCTTCAAGATGGCTCCTCCCATGCGTCTGAATCCGGAACGCAATGATGGGAGTCAGGCGAACCCTCCACCTCCGGAGGCATGGCAAGCTATCATGGAAGCCACAAACGCCAACACCCACATGCTTTTGCAACTCTTGCAAGAGTGCAACCAGGGCCAAGCCAACCAAGGAAATCAAGGTCAAGGGCAATTCAACAATCAGCCTCAGTTTGCTACCCTCAACAGGTTCCTTGCAAATCAGCCGAAGTCTTTTAGCAACTGTGTCAAGGCCACAGACGCCGATGATTGGTCATGGACATCTGCAAGCATTTTGAATGTAGCAATGTAAAGCCTGAGGACTTTGTCAAGTTCGCTTCATTTCAGCTCAAGGACCAAGCCGCTGATTGGTATCAACAATACAAAGATTCCAGAGGAGGTTGTGTGATTACCTGGGATGATTTCTGCTGAGACTTCAAATCTCACCATATTCCAACAAGTGTTGCTGAGAGCAAGCGTGAGGAGTTCCGCAATCTCAAGCAAGGAAGCATGTCTGTGTACCAATACAACATCTAGTTTCAGAAACTTGCTCGCTTCGCAAGGCAGGATGTTGCTGATGAAAAGAGCATGATCTATCACTTCAGTGGTGGCCTCAAAGAAGATCTGCAGTTAGCTCTTGTTCTTGTTGAGCCGAGTAAGTTTGATCAATTCTATAACATGTCCCACAAGCAAGAAGGTGCTCAGCTCAAGTGTGAGGCCTCAAAGAAGAGAATCAGGGAAATAGTTTAGTCTTCTTCTTCTTCCTCCTCACAAGTGGCAGCTAAGCAACAGAAGTTCTGGCTTCCTCCTCCGTTTTGTCAGCCCTACCAGCAGAATAACAAAGGTGGCCATGGATCTTCCCACCCACCCAACCCAGGCTATCAGAACAAGTCTCAGACTCAAGCTCCAAGGTCAAGTGCTCCTTATCATCATCCGCTCTCAGAGGTGACTTGCAACAAGTGTCAGCAGAAAGGTCACTATGCAAAAAAGTGCTTCAACTAAAGGCGCCTTCCGCCTACTCCTCCTCCTCCTGTGAGGTCTTCAAGCAATGCAGTGGTCAAACATGATCCCAAGTCTGCAAGAGTGAACTTGATGAATTCAGTTCAAACAGAGGATTCTTCAGAAGTGATCATGGGTAATCTCCAACTTAATGATATTCCTGCAAAAGTTTTATTCGATACTGGTGCATCGCATAGTTTCATCTCAAGACCTTTTGCATCAAAGCATGAGTTGGTTTTCCAAGATTTGCCTAGACCGTTATTAGTTTTCTCTTCGGGTAAATTCATGAACGCAAGCTCCATGGTTTGGGATGTTTCTATCAAGATGGGAAACTATACATTTCTGTCTTCTCCAATTGTTCTTGGTGACTCAGATATTGATCTAATTCTCGGCATGGACTGGCTTTCTAAGCACAAGGCTTAGCTTGATTGTGCTGCCAGGGAGATTCAATTGACACACTCTTTTGTGGATGTGATCATCTATGCCGCTCGGGAAGAAACCATTCGACTGTTTTCTCTCAATGAGAAGGGAGAGTTAGATGCAATTTCTCAGATTCCAAGCGTTTGTGAGTAATAAGACATCTTTCCAGAAGAGCTTCTGGGAATGCCTCCTCACTAGCTGTAGCGACCCGACCCGAATGGGTCAAGTCTCTGTGCTTAAGTGTCATCCCTGGATCGGTATGCTGACACACACAGTACTCGAGGATTTATAACAGAGGTAAATCACATGTAAAAGTAATGTAAATACTATTACCTCAAATCCAAAATAGCGGAAGTAACAAGGTTGTGGATTCCCATCAACACCAACGGCAAAGTTGAGTGTAGAAATCGTAACCCTAACGTATCACTTACTCGTCGTAAGATAATCCTGCAACATGAGACGTTGCAGCCACAGAGGGTCAGTACATTGAATGTACTAGCAAATTCACACCATAGAGAATGATGAATAAAGGCTATCACTACATGCATATTTGGCTGGTGGAAAAGCTCTATGGTTATAAGGTTTTTGCGTAAAGGAATAAGGTTTTTGCGTAAAGCCAATTTTTCCCTACTGCAAAGGAATAAGATTAATTACTATCATGGTGGTTGTTAAACATTGAGAATGGTTGACAGCATTCTCAATCCCAATTAAGTAACATCATTAAAACCCAACAAAATTAATTTAGAGTAACATGTTGAGATTCACATGATAATCCAGGTACTAGATACTCAAGATGTCCATAACCGGGGACACGGCTAACCATGATTAGTTTGTTACACTCTGCAGAGGTTTGCGCACTTTTCCCCACAAGACTCGATCGCCTCCGTTTGGTTTCTCGCACTACAGGGTGTTTGAGAAACGGATGACTGAGACATAGTCTTTCAGAAGCGCTAGCACCTTATGATCGGGTAGACCGTACCACCTACAACCCCTACATCTGCTAGTCTACCACTGTAAGAGTTCGCACAACTTAGTCAACTATGCCAGAGCCCATAATGGCTTGTGGCTGCACACAGAAGTTTCTAGTATGAAAAATCTTATGATCCCTTTGAGCCTGGGTGGCGGTCCAAAAGAAAAACAGGCAAGTCCTGATAGAAACCAGGTGCCTCAATCCACCCAGATGTGTGTTAGGTTGCCACCTTAGATAAACCATTAATTAACAATCTCACATCTGTCATGGATATCACTCACCCAATCCACGTCTACTAGCATAGCATGGCATAATAAGCAAACGTAGAAGTAACTCCCAAAGGTTTGATAACAAACAGGTAATAGGTACTACCTCATCTACTTCCCATCCCACAATTTAATTAGATCCTAATCATGCAATGTGTGAGGATTGATCTAATGCAATAAAACCGGGTTGTAGAAAAGGTATGATCAAAGTGTGAACTTGCCTGCAATGTTGATGAAGATGATTCGCACTCAAAACTCTTGATAGATCTACTCGTCACACTCCGGTCAATCTATCGTAAGCAAGCAATAGTAACCACACATAAGCAATCACTCAAAAGATCAGAAAGATCGAAGAAGACGATTTGGAAACATCAAAACCAAGAAAATAACTCTTGCAACATAAAACAATTTCTAACAGTACCAAAATTATGTGAATTTGGCCTTATTAGAACGTTTAGGTCAAGAGCTTCGATTTGCAAAAAGAATCAACTCAAACGGAGTTACGGATAAAAAGATATGATCAAAAGAAGTTTGAATTCAGATCTGATCTAATTCAAATTTTAAAATTTTCAAAAACATGTTTGGGTTGGATTACTGGATAGAGGAGATCATAACGAAGAAGTGGGCGTTGGTTTCGTTGGATTTGGACTAACGAGTAAAAAGTTATGGCTATTTGAAAAATCAGGGCCAAGCTATTTTACGGAAGAAAAAAATAGCTACGGGCTAGGGTCTAATGTATAAATACGTAGACTAATTGATAATCTAATTATTTTATCGTGTTAGTCAAAAAAAACTACGAAAGTATAAGAAGAAAAAGAAAAAAAAACAAAGAAAGAAAGATACTTTTATAAGGCAGACAAAAGATGACTTTGAAGAGAAGAGAAAATTTCTAGAAGTCGCGCCGGAGAGTAGAAATATATTGGGTCTATATTTATTGGTGGAAAAGAGGTTTAGAAGTCAAAGGCTAGGCAATGTGGGACTAAACGTAGACGAAAATATATGAAACAGAGAAGAAAAGAGGCGATGGGCCTAAAGGCCTTCGGTCGGCCGCACGCACGCTGCGGTGCAGTTTTTTTTTAAAAAAAATTCGGCCTAAGAAAAAAAAGAAAAAAAACTGAAAAGGCTGGCTGGGCCTGGCTCATATAGGATAAAGAAAAAAAGGCGCTCGCTGGTACTATGATGCGTATGTAGGCGACAGTTAGTTTCAGGCGCGCGCACAGTTTTTTTTAAATAGAATGCGATAAACTGAAAAACGAAAATAAAAATAAAACTTTATATAGGCATATTATATATCAAAATTTTCAGAAAAAGATTTTCTACAAGTTGAACATTTTTATATTGCCAAAGAAAATCCACACTAATTTAGATAATTCAAAGAGTGCTACTGGTCTAAAAAAAGCCAATAAAAATCATTTTAAAAATACCAAAATGATTTCAAATTAATTTTTCTCCAATTTTCTGTTGTAGGGAATCATGTTACCCTAATTTCCATATATTTTATTTTTGGAGAAAAATAATTTGAATAAAACTCAAATAAATCCAAATTGAAAAATTAATTCCAAAAGGACTTGAAATTGATCCTTTGAAACTCCCAACTCATATTTCATAATTTGAAGAAGTCATTTTATCTTCTCGTGAAAATCATTGAGTTGCATGAAGTTTATGAATTGAAATATTTCCAAATGAAATTCAATTATTTTCAAATACACTTTCATTTAATTTTTTAAATGGAAGAAGTCATATCATCTTCGCTCAAGGGTTTTGTATTTGAAAATAATTTGAATTCATGGAGATCAGAAAGAAAATATGAAAGTTTGGGAAAGTCCTTTTATTCCCTCTCATTTAACTTTCAAAAAGTTTCGAATTCACTCACTTTCAGACAATCAATCAAACAATCAATGAAATCTATCTATTTATTATAACATTCCAAAATTTAGAATTTTGGGATGTTACACTGGCCAGTTGAATTCGTTATCGATCTTGAGCCTGGTACGGAACCCGTTTGCAAGTGTCCATACAAGCTTGGACCAGAGGAGTTGAAGGAATTGAAGAAAAAGCTCGATGAACAAGAGTGTCTTGGTTTGATCAGACCGAGTTCATCACCATGGGGTTGTGGTGTTCTTTTTGTCTAGAAGAAGGATGGCACAGACCGACTTTGTGTTGACTACCATCCATTGAATAAGAAGACAATTAAGAACAAGTATCCACTTCCCAACATCAATGAGCTATTTGAGCAACTTAAAGGTGCAAAAGTATTCTCCAAGCTGGACCTCCGTATGGGTTATCATCAGATTCGCATTCATGAACAAGATATTCCCAAGACAACATTTAGAACAAGCTTTGGTTCTTATGAATATACTGTCATGTCTTTCGGCCTTGTCAATGATCCTCCAATGTTCTCTCGCATGATGAAATTCATCTTCAACCCTTACACAAATGAATTTGTCCTGGTGTATCTTGATGATATCTTGGTCTTCTCCAAGAATAAGAAGGATCATGCCAAACATTTGAGATTGGTGCTCGACAAGCTCAGAGAGTATCAATTCTATGCGAAGTTCTCCAAATGTGAGTTTTGGCTTGATGAAGTTCTTTATCTTGGTCATATCATATCCGCCAAGGGCATTGCTGTTAATCTGGAGAAGGTTTTTGCAATTGTGAATTGGGAGCCTCCTCAGAATGTCAAGCAGCTCCGCAGTTTCCTTGGGCTCGCAGGCTACTGCCGAAGATTCATTGAGAATTTCTCTAAGATTGCAAAGCCTCTTCCCATCCTCCTCCAGAAGCATGTCAAGTATGTCTGGACGCCTGAGTGCGATGTTGCTTTCAACACCCTCAAAGAGAAGCTAGTCTCAGCTCCTGTCTTGACTCCTCCTGACAAATCCAAGCCATTCGAAGTTTTCTATGATGCCTCGTTGCAAGGTCTTGGTGCTGTGTTAATGTAAGAGAAGAAAGTTGTGTCCTATACCTCTCGTCAGTTGAAGCCCAACAAAAGGAACTACCCCACTCACGATCTTGAGTTGGTGGTAGTTGTCCATGCATTAATAACATGGAGACATCTCTTGTTGGGAAGGTAAGTGGACATTTTCACCGATCACAAGAGCCTCAAGTATATCTTCACTCAACCCAACCTCAACCTCAGGCAAACTCGTTGGGTTGAAATGATTCAAGAGTACAATCCAAGTATTGAATATACTCTAGGAAAGGCCAATGTCATTGCAGATGCTTTGAGAAGGAAGGCTTACTGCAACAGCTTAATTCTCAAGCCATTCCAACCGGATCTTTGTGAAGCCTTCTACAAACTCAATCTCCAAGTTGTTCCTCAAGGTTTTCTTGCCAACCTTCAAGTCACTCCGACTTTGGAAGATCAAATTCGTGAGGCACAACTCTGTAGCGACCCGACCTTAGATGGTCAAGTCTCTGTGCTTTAGTGTCATCCCTGGATCGGTAATGCTGACACACGCAATACTCAAAGGATTTATAACAGAGTGGAAATCACACACTTATTACATCGAATGTCTCAAGAGAGAACTTAATATAATAACATGGCTTAAGGCCATCTAGTACGATAACAGCGGAAGGCTTGGAAGATATATTGAGTCCATCAACTCCAACGGCATAACTGAGCTGCACGACAACGACCTAACGACCTTACTCCTCGTCTGAAAAGTCTGCAACATAATACGTTGCAGTCCGAAAACGGGTCAGCACATGGAATATGCTGGCAAAATAACACAGTAGAGCAAGAACAGAATAATGCTATCACTACATGCATATTTGGCTGGTGAAAAGCTCTATGGTTATAGTTTTTACGAAAAGCCAATTTTTCCCTACAACAAAGGAATAGATTTTAATTTTACTATCATGGTAGTTGAAACAACATTGAGAAGGTTCCTCCAACTCAATCCCAATTAAAGTGATTAACATCCCAACAATATTATTTAACAAATGATGAGATACATGCGATAACTCAAATACTAGATACTCAAGAATTGTCCATAACCAGGGACACGGCTAACCATGATTAGATTATACACTCTGCAGAGGTTTGCGCACTTTTCCCCACAAGACTCGATCGCCTCCGCTGGATTTCCCGCACTACAAGGTGTTTGGGAAACGGATGACCGAGACACAGTCTTTCAGAAACATTAACTCTTTACTCCGGACAGACCATACCAAACCTACATCCCACTACCTGCTGATCAGCCTCTTCAAGAGCTTCACGTAGCTTACTCAACTATGCTAGAGCCCATAATAGCTTGTGGCTGCACACTGAAGTTTTCTAGCATGAATCATCTCAGTTCCCTTCGAGCCTGGGTGGCGGTCGATAGGAAGATCACACGGGTACTCCGGGATTTCCAAAAAATACAGGCAACACTGGGTACTCCAGGTGCCTCAATCCACCCAGATGTTAATTTAAGTTGCCACCTTAAGTTTGAACCATTAATTAACAATCTCACATCTGTCATGGATTTCACTCAAACCCAAACCACGTCTACGAGCATAGCATAGCATAGTAATATAAGCAACGCGTAAAGTGACTCCCAAGGGTTTGAATGTAACAGGGTAATAGGTTCTACCTCAACAACTACTTCCCAACCCACATGTTAATGATATCCTAATCATGCAATGTTTGAGGATTGGAACTAATGCATAAAAACTGGGTGATAAAAGGGATATGATCAAAGTGTTACTTGCCTTGCTGACGGTCTGCGAAACCTAGGGACTCGTAGTAGCACGCTTCGCACTCCGGGTGTTCTATCGCAAATAAAAAATAACTTACATAAGCAACAAGCAAATAAGAACGGGTAAATCTCAAATAAGAGGGGTTGACCAGAAGGTTCAACTTAAGAACTCCGGTTCGCAAAAAGAGTCAAATCAAACGGAGCAACAAAACTCAAATGGTGAAAGAAAGAAGCTTTGTTTACTAATATGAACCTAGGTCAAATTTTACAGTAGCAAAAACTTATTTGAGTTGGTTAAACGGAAAGAGGGTTTCGAGACAAAACTCTAGGCGCTTGAATCGCCAGATTCCGACTAACGAGCGAACAGAAAAACAAAAACTAAGATCGGATCAGAAATCACGATCAGAAAAATCGCGGAATAAATCCGATAAAAGAAAACTGACGAACAGACTAACGGATGAGCGTTCGTTAGCTGGATCTAACGGGCGAAAACCGTTCATTAAACTGAATGTACGGACGAATGTTCGCTAACTAGAAGAACCGAAAAAACTGGCGAATCCGAAAAAAACGGATCTAGGGTTTTTTGAAAAAACCGAGTGGTTTAAAAAAACCGGTGGCTGGTCCGGCGGCTACCTCCGGCGAGGCGGGGGCAGCGGCGGGGCGGCGGCGGCAAGCGGCGGCGGCGGAGCGGGGCTGCGGCGGCTAGCGCGGGCGGCGGCGGGGCGGCGGCGGTGGCGGTGTGGTGTTGAGGCTCGGGGCGGGCGTATATAAAGGGCGGGGCAAGGCGCGGCAGCAGGGCGGAGTCCGACTCGGACTCCGATCCGAGCGGCGGCGGTGGCGCGCGCGCAGGAGGCGGCCGCGGCCTAGCTCGACTGGGCCTTAGGCCCAGTCGGGCGCGGAACTTTTTTTTAAGTAATTCCACCGACAGAAATAAAATCCTAGAAAAAATAAATAAAAATCTAAAAAATGCCAAAACAATTTTTCACCGTCTATATAAAATATTTAGGACGAGATGAACATTTTCTTGGCCCTAAAATGCAATTTTGAAAAAGGTGCAATTTTTCTAATGCAAACAAAATCGCAATAAAATCCAAATAAAACAAATATTTGATTTTAATATTTTTCCTCCAATATTTCAATTATCTTGGAGAAGTCATATTATCTCCTCTCATATATTTTAGTATGAAATATTTTTGGAGAGATAATAATTAAAACCAAAATCCTCGTTTCAAAATTTGATAAAATCAAATTTGAAAACCGGGAAAATCCCCAACTCTATCCGAGGGTCCTTGAGTTGCTTAGGATCTCGAGGATCGCTAGACGAAATGCAAATAAAATATGATATGCATGGATGACTATGTATAACATTCCAAATTGAAAAATTTGGGATGTTACAAACCTACCCCCCTTAAGATGAATCTCGCCCTCAAGATTCGGGTTGGCTAGAAAATAGGTGTCGGTGGTATTTGCGAAGATCATCCTCTCGTTCCCAGGTGGCTTCGTCCTCGGTATGGTGGCTCCACTGAACTTTGCAAAACTTGATAACTTTACTGCGAGTGACTCTGCTGGCAAACTCATGAATCTTTACTGGCTTTTCCTCGTAAGTCAAATCACTGTCCAACTGAATTGCCTCCAAGGGTACTGTATCTCTTAACGGTATATCGTCCATCTCAGTATGACACTTCTTCAGCTGTGAAACGTGGAACACATCATGAACTCTTGACAATCCCTCAGGTAACTCCAACTTGTAGGCAACTTCTCCCATCCGTTCCAAAACACGATACGGTCCTACAAATCTCGGAGCTAGTTTCCCCTTAACTCCAAAACGTTTCACTCCTCGCAGATATACTCTGTCTCCAATTTCATAGGTTACCTCTTTGAGTTTGGAGTCCGCATAACTCTTCTGCCTGGACTGAGCAATCTTCAGTCTATCACGAATCAATTTAACCTTCTCCTCAGACTCTTTGATCAAGTCTGGTCCAAACAACTGTCGGTCTCCTACCTCGTCCCATGTCAAAGGTGTTCTGCACCTGCGTCCATGTAGGGCTTCAAACGGTGCCATCTTCAAACTGCCTTGGTAGCTATTGTTGTACGAGAACTCTGCGTAAGGCAAATTGTCATCCTAACTAGATCCATAATCTAGCGCACAGGCTCTCAACATGTCCTCCAAAATTTGGTTCACTCTCTCGGTCTGTCCATCTGTCTGCAGGTGAGAAGCTATACTGAACTCTAACCTTGTTCCCAAAGTCTGATGTAACTGATGCCAGAACTTTTAAGTAAACTGTGTTCCTCTATCTGATACGATGGTCCTTGGAACTCCATGCAGACATACGATCCTGGACATATAAATCTTGGCCAACTTTGCATTGGTATAAGTGGTTTTCACTGGGATGAAGTGAGCCACTTTGGTCAAGCGATCAACTACTACCCATATGGAATCATATCCTGCTTTAGTCCTGGGCAATCCGGTGATAAAATCCATGCCAAGTTTATCCCACTTCCATTCGGGTATCGGCATAGGCTGTAATAATCCTGCTGGCTTTTGATGTTCTGCCTTCACTCGCTGACATACATCACATATGGCTACATACTCGACAATATCATTTTTCATACCGGTCCACCAGAAACGTTGCTTCAAATCCAGATACATCTTGGTGTTTCTGAGGTGTATCGAGTATGTGAGTCATGAGCCTCTTGAAGTATTAACTTCCCGATCTCCTGGTTATTGGGCACATAAACTCGATCCTCAAACCATAAGGTATCGTGCTCGTCTTCACGAAAACCTTTGGCCTTTCCTTTGCTCACCTTCTCCTTTATCTCGGCAATCCCCTTGTCATCCTTCTGAGCTTCCCGAATCTTGTCCAACAATGTCGACTGGACTTCCATTTTTGCAACGAATCCTTTAGGAACAATCTTCAATTGAAGTTCCATGATATTCTCTGCTAACTCCTTCGGCAGTCCCTTACTTTCAAGGACATTAGCATAACTCTTCCTGCTCAAAGCGTCTGCTACAACATTGGCCTTTCCTGGATGATAGTGTAGCTTCATATCATAATCCTTTATAAGCTCCAACCATCTCCTCTGTCTAAGGTTCAGTTCCTTCTGGGTGAAGATGTACTTCAAACTCTTATGGTCCATGTATACATCACATCGGTTTCCAATAAGGTAATGCCTCCAGGTCTTCAATGCATGAGGCATACGAAACAACTCTTCCATCCTGCATAAGTACACATCCAAGTCCTAAGCGAGAGGCGTCGCAATACACTTGGAATTCCTTATGTATATCCGGCAGTGTTAGCACTGGTGCTGTAGTCAACCGTTCCTTCAACTCCTGGAAACTTGCCTCGCAATCTTCTGTCTATTTAAACTTAGTATCCTTCTTTAACAGTTCAGTCATTGGCTTTGAAATCTTGGAAAAGTTCTCAATGAATCTCCGATAGTAACCTGTGAGTCCAAGGAAACTGCGGATCTCGCTAACTGAGGTTGGTGCCAACCATTCAGTGACTGACTGAATTTTGCTGGGGTCTACTGCTATACCTTCTCCTGATATAACATGTCCAAGGAATCCGACTTCCTTCAACCAAAATTCGCATTTGCTAAACTTAGCATACAACTGGTGTTCCCTGAGTTTCTCAGGAACTAAGCGCAAATGCTCCTTGTGCTCCTCCTCATTCTTCGAGTATACCATAATATCATCAATAAACACCACAACAAACTTGTCCAAGTACTCCATGAACACCTTGTTCATCATGCTCATGAAATAAGCAGGGGCATTAGTCAGTCCAAATGACATGACCGTGTACTCGTATAATCCATAACGCGTCGTGGATGCTGTCTTTGGTATATCCTTCTCACGTATCTTCAACTGATGGTATCCTGATCGCAGATCGATCTTTGAAAACACCTTAGCTCCTTGCAACTGATCAAACAGATCATTGATCATCGGCAGTGGGTACTTGTTCTTAATCGTCACCTCATTCAAGGCTCGATAATCAACAACCATCCTTAGGGATTTGTCCTTCTTCTCCACCAAAAGCACAGGGGCTCCCCAAGGTGATGAACTTCTTCGAATGTATCCTTTTTTTAGTAACTCCTTGATCTATTTCTTAATTTCCTCCAGGTCATTTGCGGGCATACGATAGGGTCTCTTGGATATTGGTCCTGTTCCTGGCAACAACTCTATCAAAAACTCAATATCTCTATCAGGTGGCATGCCCGGTAACTCCTCTGGAAAAACATCCGGATAATCCTTCACTACAAGCACTTCCTCCTAAACAACTCCCGTAAGGGCATTCACTTGGCTCCTCCTAGGCACATGCCTAGACACATACTTAATCCTTTTTCCCTCTGGGGTGGTAAGGTAAATCGTCTTACTAGCACAATCAATACTCCCTCCAAACTTTGACATCCAGTCCATACCTAATATCACATCCAATCCTTGTGACTCCAAGATAATTAGGTCGGACGGAAAAACATGTGTGCCAATGGTTAAGGGTACCTGGTCGCACCATCGGCTAGCCATGTATTCTGCTCCGGGCGAGCTTACTAACAGAGGGGTCCTAAGGGTTTGGGTTGGTAGCTTAAACTTATCCACAAATCCTCTTGATATGTATGAATGCGATGCACCAGTATCGAAAAGAACAAGAGCGGTAAATGACTTAACCAAAAACTTACCTATTACCGCGTCCGGCTGCTCTTCAACCTCCTCCACGTTAACATGGTTCACTTGTCCTTTGTTGAATGGATTAGGCTTCTTCCCAGCGCTCCCATTTCCGTTTCCATTCTTTCCTTCAGGGCACTCCGTGGCGTAGTGTCCAGTCTTCCCACACTTGAAGCAAGTAACGTGACTTAGATCTCTTTTGGTGGGTGTGGCTGGATTGGGGCGGTTCTGATTATTGTTGGTTCCGTTCCCATTCCCATTCTTAGAACCATTGTGATTATGAGATCCTCCTCCAGTGTGGTTGTGACCTCCATGGTTATGAACAAGTCCTCCCGAGTTCGGGGTTAGGCGAGGCCTCTGCTGAGCTCCTGAGTTATACTTCCCTTGTCCATACTTTCTCTTGCGGCTCTCAATCTGCTGCTGCTTCCCTTCACTCATAAGAGCCTTATCTACCAACTCCTGGTAGTTGTTGAAGGTTGCTACCATCAACTGTATGCTCATCTCATCATTCAGCCCTTCCATAAACTTCTCCTACTTCGCGGCATCGGTGGCCACATCATCAGGGGCATAGCGAGATAACTTGCTAAACTCATCCACGTACTGTGCCACAGTACAGTTCCCCTGACGTAGGTTGCGGAACTCCTGCTTCTTCATCTGCATAGCTCCAGTTGAGACATGAGCCGTGCGAAAAGCTTGCTGAAACTGGTCCCAAGTGACGTTGGCTATGGGGAAAGTGGCTGTGTAATTCTTCCACCATGAGGCTGCAGGTCCATCCAATTGATGTGCGGCAAAATGCACCCTCTCAGCATCCGTGCAACCGGCGGTGGTCAACTCCCTTCCAATATGGCGTAGCCAATCATCAGCAACTATAGGCTCGGTGCTACTGGAAAACACCGGCGGCTGTAACCTTAGAAAACGGGCTAGGTTGTCCACTGGCGGCGGGTTGTTGTTGTTATTGTTGTTGTTGTTGCCCTTGTTCTGAACTAGCAATTGCATCAAAGTATTCTGCTGCTGGATCAACTGAGTGAGCTCCGGTGGGAAAACAAAACCGGGGTCACGTCTCGAAGGCATCTGATGGGTTTAGATGGAAGAGATCAGAATAGAAAGGGGGTCTAATGAGAAAACACTACCCATATGCACATGAGACAAACACAAACATTTCACTCAATCAATCAAGCAAGGGCATACAAACGGTCTAGAACTATCGCAAAATGCTCATCTACTACTAATTACATGGGGGAATACTACTAATATTTGGTGGTCACCTAGAAATTTTGATCGGTGGAAGATTCCATGATGTCAGCTCCAGCTTCGTCTTCAAAGTTATCATCACTAGGTTCGGAAATCGGTGTCGTCGATGATGATGTAGTCCTCGGGGCGTATCTCCTTGGGTTCTTCTTCTTCTTCTATTGGTGCTGGTCCTCCCATGAATATTCCGATCTTCTTGACTAAGTCGTCATTCTTCTCCAGTAGTGTCTTAATTTCCTCCTGATATCTATCGCGTGTAAACTTGAGTTCTTCCTCCAGATTGATGATTCTAGCCTTCGCCTTCTTCAAGTCCATCATGTCCGCGCACATCTGGTTCTCCTGACATCGAATGTGCTGGTTTAACTCCTGGATGAAAGTTGCAATGGATCTATCATTCCTGGTGCTGATTACTTCCCATTGCTCGTCTCGGCGCCCACATATTTGATAGATAGTGTCCTTAAGCTCCCTGTTGTAGACCTCTCCAATGCGTCCCATGGTAATGTGGGCGGCCATGCTCTTGCCTAGACTCCAGGTGGGTGCTTCAAAAGAAAACTCTATGGGTTTAGAAGTTGGCGAGAACGTCCTTCCTGGAACTTGTACTTGAACCATCCAGCGCTCCTCTTCAGGTAAAGTGGCGTTGTACGTTCCGGTGAAGCTTGGTATTCTAATGTTCAAGTACCTAGTGACTTCCTTCAAGTGGCTTCCAAAAGGTGTGTTTTCATCCGGTTGTGCAAACTTGTTCTTCATCTCCGCCATCCTAAAGAGTAGAAAATGGAGAGAAGTCAGAAATGAGAAGAGAAGTGTGACCTAGGGTTTATCTTAGTGGTCGTGTCCTACACTCAGCGTGTGCTTTGATACCATCTTGTAGTGACCCGACCTCAGATGGTCAAGTCTCTGTGCTTCAGTGTCATCCCGGGATCGGTAATGCTGACACACACAGTACTCGAAGGATTTATAACAGAGTGGAAATCACACACTTATTACATCGAATGTCTCAAGAGAGAACTTAATACAATAACATGGCTTAAGGCCATCTAATACGATAACAGCGGAAGGCTTGGAAGATAAAGTGAGTCCATCAACTCCAACGGCATAACTGAGCTGCACGGCAACGACCTAACGACCTTACTTCTCGTCTGAAAAGTCTGCAACATAATACATTGCAGCCTGAAAATGGGTCAGCACATGGAATATGTTGGAAAAATAACACAGTAGAGCAAGAACAGCATAATGCTATCACTACATGCATATTTGGCTGGTCGAAAGCTCTATGGTTATAGTTTTTGCGAAAAGCCAATTTTTCCCTACAACAAAGGAATAGATTTTAATTTTACCATCATGGTAGTTGAAACAACATTGAGAAGGTTCCTCCAACTCAATCCCAATTAAAGTGATTAACATCCCAACAATATTATTTAATAAATGATGAGATACATGTGATAACTCAAATACTAGATACTCAAGAATTGTCCATAACCAGGGACACGACTAACCATGATTAGATTATACACTCTGCAGAGGTTTGCACACTTTTCCCCACAAGACTCGATCGCCTCCGCTGGATTTCCCGCACTACAAGGTGTTTGGGAAACGGATGACCGAGACAGAGTCTTTCAGAAACATTAACTCTTTACTCCGGACAGACCATACCAAACCTACATCCCACTACTTGCTGATCTGCCTCTTCAAGAGCTTCACGTAGCTTACTCAACTATGCTAGAGCCCATAATAGCTTGTGGCTGCACACGGAAGTTTTCTAGCATGAATCATCTCAGTTCCCTTTGAGCCTGGGTGGCGGTCCATAGGAAGATCACATGGGTACTCCGGGATTTCCAAAAAATACAGGCAACACTGGGTACTCCAGGTGCCTCAATCCACCCAGATGTTAATTTAAGTTGCCACCTTAAGTTTGAACCATTAATTAACAATCGCACATCTGTCATGGATTTCACTCACACCCAAACCACGTCTACGAGCATATCATAGCATAGTAATATAAGCAACGCGTAAAGTGACTCCCAAGGGTTTGAATGTAACAGGGTAATAGGTTCTACCTCAACAACTACTTCCCAACCCACATGTTAATGATATCCTAATCATGCAATGTTTGAGGATTGGAACTAATGCATAAAAACTGGGTGATAAAAGGGATATGATCAAAGTGTTACTTGCCTTGCTGACGGTCTGCGAAACCTAGGGACTCGTAGTAG